>NW_028273752.1:0-135611 GCF_024610735.1 Ursus americanus | reverse complement strand
GAGGGACAGTCGAGGCACACGGCCCTGACACCCCTTTGCAAAAAGCCGGCTTCCCCTGGAGACAGTTTTCCTGAGGTGCAGACCCTATCCCAAGTGGTTGTGGCAAGGTAAAGCAAATGCCCTCCACTTCTCTGGAAGAAACCACAGTGCCCAGCCATGTTCTAAGCCCTCCCATCCTCCCTGGGCTTCTGGCAGCAGGAGTGAAAAGAGAGGAGCAGAGCACTGGGACCCGTTTGACAAAACCCGGCTTCCCACGGGAAAGTCTTTCTCCACGCGCAGACATGCTCCCAGGTGCCTGTGGCAAGGGGAAGGAAAAGCCATACACTGACCTGGAAGAGACCACAGGGCCCAGGCACAGTCTGAACCCTTCCCTCAACCCGGCGGTTTTGCTAGCAGGAGTTCAACCCCAACGAACACAGCCCGGAGACCCCTGGGGCAAAAACGGCTTCCGACGAACAATAGGTGCTTGCTGTGGAACACCTATCCCAAGTGGGGGAAGCCAGCTCAACAAAATGCCACACACCCAGGTGTAAGAAACAACATTGCCCAGGCATGGTCTAAGCCCCTCACCTCGTCCCTGTGCTTTGGGGAGCCGGAGGGACAGTCGAGGCACACGGCCCTGACACCCCTTTGCAAAAAGCCGGCTTCCCACGGAGACAGTTTTCCTGAGGTGCAGACCCTATCCCAAGTGGTTGTGGCAAGCTAAAGCAAATGCCCTCCACTTCTCTGGAAGAAACCACAGTGCCCAGCCATGTTCTAAGCCCTCCCATCCTCCCTGGGCTTCTGGCAGCAGGAGTGAAAAGAGAGGAGCAGAGCACTGGGACCCGTTTGACAAAACCCGGCTTCCCACGGGAAAGTCTTTCTCCACGTGCAGACATGCTCCCAGGTGCCTGGGGCAAGGGGAAGGAAATGCCATACACTGACCTGGAAGAGACCACAGGGCCCAGGCACAGTCTGAACCCTTCCCTCCACCCGGCGGTTTTGCTAGCAGGAGTTCAACCCCAACGAACACAGCCCGGAGACCCCTGGGGCAAAAACGGCTTCCGACGAACAATAGGTGCTTGCTGTGGAACACCTATCCCAAGTGGGGGTAGCCAGCTCAACAAAATGCCACACACCCATGTGTAAGAAACAACATTGCCCAGGCATGGTCTAAGCCCTTCACCTCGTCCCTGTGCTTTGGGGAGCCGGAGGGACAGCCGAGGCACACGGCCCTGAGACCCCTTTGCAAAAAGCCGGCTTCCCACGGAGACAGTTTTCCTGAGGTGCAGACCCTATCCCAAGTGGTTGTGGCAAGGTAAAGCAAATGCCCTCCACTTCTCTGGAAGAAACCACAGTGCCCAGCCATGTTCTAAGCCCTCCCATCCTCCCTGGGCTTCTGGCAGCAGGAGTGAAAAGAGAGGAGCAGAGCACTGGGACCCGTTTGACAAAACCCGGCTTCCCACGGGAAAGTCTTTCTCCACGCGCAGACATGCTCCCAGGTGCCTGGGGCAAGGGGAAGGAAATGCCATACACTGACCTGGAAGAGACCACAGGGCCCAGGCACAGTCTGAACCCTTCCCTCAACCCGGCGGTTTTGCTAGCAGGAGTTCAACCCCAACGAACACAGCCCGGAGACCCCTGGGGCAAAAACGGCTTCCGACGATCAATAGGTGCTTGCTGTGGAACACCTGTCCCAAGTGGGGGAAGCCAGCTCAACAAAATGCCACACACCCAGGTGTAAGAAACAACATTGCCCAGGCATGGTCTAAGACCCTCACCTCTTCCCTGTGCTTTGGGGAGCCGTAGAGACAGCCGAGGCCCACGGCCCTGAGACCCCTTTGCAAAAAGCCGGCTTCCCAAGGAGACACTTTTCCTGAGGTGCAGACCCTATCCCAAGTGGTTGTGGCAAGCTAAAGCAAATGCCCTCCACTTCTCTGGAAGAAACCACAGTGCCCAGCCATGTTCTAAGCCCTCCCATCCTCGCTGGGCTTCTGGCAGCAGGAGTGAAAAGAGAGGAGCAGAGCACTGGGACCCGTTTGACAAAACCCGGCTTCCCACGGGAAAGTCTTTCTCCACGTGCAGACATGCTCCCAGGTGCCTGGGGCAAGGGGAAGGAAATGCCATACACTGACCTGGAAGAGACCACAGGGCCCAGGCACAGTCTGAACCCTTCCCTCAACCCGGCGGTTTTGCTAGCAGGAGTTCAACCCCAACGAACACAGCCCGGAGACCCCTGGGGCAAAAACGGCTTCCGACGAACAATAGGTGCTTGCTGTGGAACACCTATCCCAAGTGGGGGTAGCCAGCTCAACAAAATGCCACACACCCAGGTGTAAGAAACAACATTGCCCAGGCATGGTCTAAGCCCCTCACCTCGTCCCTGTGCTTTGGGGAGCCGGAGGGACAGTCGAGGCACACGGCCCTGACACCCCTTTGCAAAAAGCCGGCTTCCCCTGGAGACAGTTTTCCTGAGGTGCAGACCCTATCCCAAGTGGTTGTGGCAAGGTAAAGCAAATGCCCTCCACTTCTCTGGAAGAAACCACAGTGCCCAGCCATGTTCTAAGCCCTCCCATCCTCCCTGGGCTTCTGGCAGCAGGAGTGAAAAGAGAGGAGCAGAGCACTGGGACCCGTTTGACAAAACCCGGCTTCCCACGGGAAAGTCTTTCTCCACGCGCAGACATGCTCCCAGGTGCCTGTGGCAAGGGGAAGGAAAAGCCATACACTGACCTGGAAGAGACCACAGGGCCCAGGCACAGTCTGAACCCTTCCCTCAACCCGGCGGTTTTGCTAGCAGGAGTTCAACCCCAACGAACACAGCCCGGAGACCCCTGGGGCAAAAACGGCTTCCGACGAACAATAGGTGCTTGCTGTGGAACACCTATCCCAAGTGGGGGAAGCCAGCTCAACAAAATGCCACACACCCAGGTGTAAGAAACAACATTGCCCAGGCATGGTCTAAGCCCCTCACCTCGTCCCTGTGCTTTGGGGAGCCGGAGGGACAGCCGAGGCACACGGCCCTGAGACCCCTTTGCAAAAAGCCGGCTTTCCACGGAGACAGTTTTCCTGAGGTGCAGACCCTATCCCAAGTGGTTGTGGCAAGCTAAAGCAAATGCCCTCCACTTCTCTGGAAGAAACCACAGTGCCCAGCCATGTTCTAAGCCCTCCCATCCTCCCTGGGCTTCTGGCAGCAGGAGTGAAAAGAGAGGAGCAGAGCACTGGGACCCGTTTGACAAAACCCGGCTTCCCACGGGAAAGTCTTTCTCCACGCGCAGACATGCTCCCAGGTGCCTGGGGCAAGGGGAAGGAAATGCCATACACTGACCTGGAAGAGACCACAGGGCCCAGGCACAGTCTGAACCCTTCCCTCAACCCGGCGGTTTTGCTAGCAGGAGTTCAACCCCAACGAACACAGCCCGGAGACCCCTGGGGCAAAAACGGCTTCCGAAGAAAAATAGGTGCTTCCTGTGGAACACCTATCCCAAGTGGGGGTAGCCAGCTCAACAAAATGCCACACACCCAGGTGTAAGAAACAACATGGCCCAGGCATGGTCTAAGCCCCTCACCTCGTCCCTGTGCTTTGGGGAGCCGGAGGGACAGCCGAGGCACACGGCCCTGAGACCCCTTTGCAAAAAGCCGGCTTCCCACGGAGACAGTTTTCCTGAGGTGCAGACCCTATCCCAAGTGGTTGTGGCAAGGTAATGCAAATGCCCTCCACTTCTCTGGAAGAATCCACAGTGCCCAGCCATGTTCTAAGCCCTCCCATCCTCCCTGGGCTTCTGGCAGCAGGAGTGAAAAGAGAGGAGCAGAGCACTGGGACCCGTTTGACAAAACCCGGCTTCCCACGGGAAAGTCTTTCTCCACGTGCAGACATGCTCCCAGGTGCCTGGGGCAAGGGGAAGGAAATGCCATACACTGACCTGGAAGAGACCACAGGGCCCAGGCACAGTCTGAACCCTTCCCTCAACCCGGCGGTTTTGCTAGCAGGAGTTCAACCCCAACGAACACAGCCCGGAGACCCCTGGGGCAAAAACGGCTTCCGACGAACAATAGGTGCTTGCTGTGGAACACCTATCCCAAGTGGGGGTAGCCAGCTCAACAAAATGCCACACACCCATGTGTAAGAAACAACATTGCCCAGGCATGGTCTAAGCCCTTCACCTCGTCCCTGTGCTTTGGGGAGCCGGAGGGACAGCCGAGGCACATGGCCCTGAGACCCCTTTGCAAAAAGCCGGCTTCCCACGGAGACACTTTTCCTGAGGTGCAGACCCTATCCCAAGTGGTTGTGGCAAGCTAAAGCAAATGCCCTCCACTTCTCTGGAAGAAACCACAGTGCCCAGCCATGTTCTAAGCCCTCCCATCCTCCCTGGGCTTCTGGCAGCAGGAGTGAAAAGAGAGGAGCAGAGCACTTGGACCCGTTTGACAAAACCCGGCTTCCCACGGGAAAGTCTTTCTCCACGCGCAGACATGCTCCCAGGTGCCTGGGGAAGGGGAAGGAAATGCCATACACTGACCTGGAAGAGACCACAGGGCCCAGGCACAGTCTGAACCCTTCCCTCAACCCGGCGGTTTTGCTAGCAGGAGTTCAACCCCAACGAACACAGCCCGGAGACCCCTGGGGCAAAAACGGCTTCCGACGATCAATAGGTGCTTGCTGTGGAACACCTGTCCCAAGTGGGGGAAGCCAGCTCAACAAAATGCCACACACCCAGGTGTAAGAAACAACATTGCCCAGGCATGGCCTAAGCCCCTCACCTCGTCCCTGTGCTTTGGGGAGCCGAAGAGACAGCCGAGGCCCACGGCCCTGAGACCCCTTTGCAAAAAGCCGGCTTCCCAAGGAGACACTTTTCCTGAGGTGCAGACCCTATCCCAAGTGGTTGTGGCAAGCTAAAGCAAATGCCCTCCACTTCTCTGGAAGAAACCACAGTGCCCAGCCATGTTCTAAGCCCTCCCATCCTCGCTGGGCTTCTGGCAGCAGGAGTGAAAAGAGAGGAGCAGAGCACTGGGACCCGTTTGACAAAACCCGGCTTCCCACGGGAAAGTCTTTCTCCACGTGCAGACATGCTCCCAGGTGCCTGGGGCAAGGGGAAGGAAATGCCATACACTGACCTGGAAGAGACCACAGGGCCCAGGCACAGTCTGAACCCTTCCCTCAACCCGGCGGTTTTGCTAGCAGTAGTTCAACCCCAACGAACACTGCCCGGAGACCCCTGGGGCAAAAACGGTTTCCGACGAACAATAGGTGCTTGCTGTGGAACACCTATCCCAAGTGGGGGTAGCCAGCTCAACAAAATGCCACACACCCAGGTGTAAGAAACAACATTGCCCAGGCATGGTCTAAGCCCTTCACCTCGTCCCTGTGCTTTGGGGAGCCGGAGGGACAGCCGAGGCACACGGCCCTGAGACCCCTTTGCAAAAAGCCGGCTTCCCACGGAGACAGTTTTCCTGAGGTGCAGACCCTATCCCAAGTGGTTGTGGCAAGGTAAAGCAAATGCCCTCCACTTCTCTGGAAGAAACCACAGTGCCCAGCCATGTTCTAAGCCCTCCCATCCTCCCTGGGCTTCTGGCAGCAGGAGTGAAAAGAGAGGAGCAGAGCACTGGGACCCGTTTGACAAAACCCGGCTTCCCACGGGAAAGTCTTTCTCCACGCGCAGACATGCTCCCAGGTGCCTGGGGCAAGGGGAAGGAAATGCCATACACTGACCTGGAAGAGACCACAGGGCCCAGGCACAGTCTGAACCCTTCCCTCAACCCGGCGGTTTTGCTAGCAGGAGTTCAACCCCAACGAACACAGCCCGGAGACCCCTGGGGCAAAAACGGCTTCCGACGAACAATAGGTGCTTGCTGTGGAACACCTATCCCAAGTGGGGATAGCCAGCTCAACAAAATGCCACACACCCATGTGTAAGAAACAACATTGCCCAGGCATGGTCTAAGCCCTTCACCTCGTCCCTGTGCTTTGGGGAGCCGGAGGGACAGCCGAGGCACACGGCCCTGAGACCCCTTTGCAAAAAGCCGGCTTCCCACGGAGACACATTTCCTGAGGTGCAGACCCTATCCCAAGTGGTTGTGGCAAGCTAAAGCAAATGCCCTCCACTTCTCTGGAAGAAACCACAGTGCCCAGCCATGTTCTAAGCCCTCCCATCCTCGCTGGGCTTCTGGCAGCAGGAGTGAAAAGAGAGGAGCAGAGCACTGGGACCCGTTTGACAAAACCCGGCTTCCCACGGGAAAGTCTTTCTCCACGTGCAGACATGCTCCCAGGTGCCTGGGGCAAGGGGAAGGAAATGCCATACACTGACCTGGAAGAGACCACAGGGCCCAGGCACAGTCTGAACCCTTCCCTCAACCCGGCGGTTTTGCTAGCAGGAGTTCAACCCCAACGAACACTGCCCGGAGACCCCTGGGGCAAAAACGGCTTCCGACGAACAATAGGTGCTTGCTGTGGAACACCTATCCCAAGTGGGGGTAGCCAGCTCAACAAAATGCCACACACCCAGGTGTAAGAAACAACATTGCCCAGGCATGGTCTAAGCCCCTCACCTCGTCCCTGTGCTTTGGGGAGCCGGAGGGACAGCCGAGGCACACGGCCCTGAGACCCCTTTGCAAAAAGCCGGCTTCCCACGGAGACAGTTTTCCTGAGGTGCAGACCCTATCCCAAGTGGTTGTGGCAAGCTAAAGCAAATGCCCTCCACTTCTCTGGAAGAAACCACAGTGCCCAGCCATGTTCTAAGCCCTCCCATCCTCCCTGGGCTTCTGGCAGCAAGAGTGAAAAGAGAGGAGCAGAGCACTGGGACCCGTTTGACAAAACCCGGCTTCCCACGGGAAAGTCTTTCTCCACGTGCAGACATGCTCCCAGGTGCCTGGGGCAAGGGGAAGGAAATGCCATACAGTGACCTGGAAGAGACCACAGGGCCCAGGCACAGTCTGAACACTTCCCTCAACCCGGCGGTTTTGCTAGCAGGAGTTCAACCCCAACGAAAACAGCCCGGAGACCCCTGGGGCAAAAACGGCTTCTGACGAACAATAGGTGCTTGCTGTGGAACACCTATCCCAAGTGGGGGTAGCCAGCTCAACAAAATGCCACACACCCAGGTGTAAGAAACAACATTGCCCAGGCATGGTCTAAGCCCCTCACCTCGTCCCTGTGCTTTGGGGAGCCGGAGGGACAGCCGAGGCCCACGGCCCTGAGACCCCTTTGCAAAAAGCCGGCTTCCCACGGAGACAGTTTTCCTGAGGTGCAGACCCTATCCCAAGTGGTTGTGGCAAGCTAAAGCAAATGCCCTCCACTTCTCTGGAAGAAACCACAGTGCCCAGCCATGTTCTAAGCCCTCCCATCCTCCATGGGCTTCTGGCAGCAAGAGTGAAAAGAGAGGAGCAGAGCACTGGGACCCGTTTGACAAAACCCGGCTTCCCACGGGAAAGTCTTTCTCCACGTGCAGACATGCTCCCAGGTGCCTGGGGCAAGGGGAATGAAATGCCATACACTGACCTGGAAGAGACCACAGGGCCCAGGCACAGTCTGAACCCTTCCCTCAACCCGGCGGTTTTGCTAGCAGGAGTTCAACCCCAACGAACACAGCCCGGAGACCCCTGGGGCAAAAACGGCTTCCGACGAACAATAGGTGCTTGCTGTGGAACACCTATCCCAAGTGGGGGTAGCCAGCTCAACAAAATGCCACACACCCAGGTGTAAGAAACAACATTGCCCAGGCATGGTCTAAGCCCCTCACCTCGTCCCTGTGCTTTGGGGAGCCGGAGGGACAGCCGAGGCACACGGCCCTGAGACCCCTTTGCAAAAAGCCGGCTTCCCACGGAGACAGTTTTCCTGAGGTGCAGACCCTATCCCAAGTGGTTGTGGCAAGCTAAAGCAAATGCCCTCCACTTCTCTGGAAGAAACCACAGTGCCCAGCCATGTTCTAAGCCCTCCCATCCTCCCTGGGCTTCTGGCAGCAGGAGTGAAAAGAGAGGAGCAGAGCACTGGGACCCGTTTGACAAAACCCGGCTTCCCACGGGAAAGTCTTTCTCCACGCGCAGACATGCTCCCAGGTGCCTGGGGCAAGGGGAAGGAAATGCCATACACTGACCTGGAAGAGACCACAGGGCCAGGCACAGTCTGAACCCTTCCCTCAACCCGGCGGTTTTGCTAGCAGGAGTTCAACCCCAACGAACATAGCCCGGAGACCCCTGGGGCAAAAACGGCTTCCGACGAACAATAGGTGCTTGCTGTGGAACACCTATCCCAAGTGGGGGTAGCCAGCTCAACAAAATGCCACACACCCAGGTGTAAGAAACAACATTGCCCAGGCATGGTCTAAGCCCCTCACCTCGTCCCTGTGCTTTGGGGAGCCGGAGGGACAGCCGAGGCACACGGCCCTGAGACCCCTTTGCAAAAAGCCGGCTTCCCACGGAGACAGTTTTCCTGAGGTGCAGACCCTATCCCAAGTGGTTGTGGCAAGGTAAAGCAAATGCCCTCCACTTCTCTGGAAGAAACCACAGTGCCCAGCCATGTTCTAAGCCCTCCCATCCTCCCTGGGCTTCTGGCAGCAGGAGTGAAAAGAGAGGAGCAGAGCACTGGGACCCGTTTGACAAAACCCGGCTTCCCACGGGAAAGTCTTTCTGCACGTGCAGACATGCTCCCAGGTGCCTGGGGCAAGGGGAAGGAAATGCCATACACTGACCTGGAAGAGACCACAGGGCCCAGGCACAGTCTGAACCCTTCCCTCAACCCGGCGGTTTTGCTAGCAGGAGTTCAACCCCAACGAACACAGCCCGGAGACCCCTGGGGCAAAAACGGCTTCCGACGATCAATAGGTGCTTGCTGTGGAACACCTGTCCCAAGTGGGGGAAGCCAGCTCAACAAAATGCCACACACCCAGGTGTAAGAAACAACATTGCCCAGGCATGGTCTAAGCCCCTCACCTCGTCCCTGTGCTTTGGGGAGCCGTAGAGACAGCCGAGGCCCACGGCCCTGAGACCCCTTTGCAAAAAGCCGGCTTCCCAAGGAGACACTTTTCCTGAGGTGCAGACCCTATCCCAAGTGGTTGTGGCAAGCTAAAGCAAATGCCCTCCACTTCTCTGGAAGAAACCACAGTGCCCAGCCATGTTCTAAGCCCTCCCATCCTCGCTGGGCTTCTGGCAGCAGGAGTGAAAAGAGAGGAGCAGAGCACTGGGACCCGTTTGACAAAACCCGGCTTCCCACGGGAAAGTCTTTCTCCACGTGCAGACATGCTCCCAGGTGCCTGGGGCAAGGGGAAGGAAATGCCATACACTGACCTGGAAGAGACCACAGGGCCCAGGCACAGTCTGAACCCTTCCCTCAACCCGGCGGTTTTGCTAGCAGGAGTTCAACCCCAACGAACACAGCCCGGAGACCCCTGGGGCAAAAACGGCTTCCGACGAACAATAGGTGCTTGCTGTGGAACACCTATCCCAAGTGGGGGTAGCCAGCTCAACAAAATGCCACACACCCAGGTGTAAGAAACAACATTGCCCAGGCATGGTCTAAGCCCCTCACCTCGTCCCTGTGCTTTGGGGAGCCGGAGGGACAGTCGAGGCACACGGCCCTGACACCCCTTTGCAAAAAGCCGGCTTCCCCTGGAGACAGTTTTCCTGAGGTGCAGACCCTATCCCAAGTGGTTGTGGCAAGGTAAAGCAAATGCCCTCCACTTCTCTGGAAGAAACCACAGTGCCCAGCCATGTTCTAAGCCCTCCCATCCTCCCTGGGCTTCTGGCAGCAGGAGTGAAAAGAGAGGAGCAGAGCACTGGGACCCGTTTGACAAAACCCGGCTTCCCACGGGAAAGTCTTTCTCCACGCGCAGACATGCTCCCAGGTGCCTGTGGCAAGGGGAAGGAAAAGCCATACACTGACCTGGAAGAGACCACAGGGCCCAGGCACAGTCTGAACCCTTCCCTCAACCCGGCGGTTTTGCTAGCAGGAGTTCAACCCCAACGAACACAGCCCGGAGACCCCTGGGGCAAAAACGGCTTCCGACGAACAATAGGTGCTTGCTGTGGAACACCTATGCCAAGTGGGGGAAGCCAGCTCAACAAAATGCCACACACCCAGGTGTAAGAAACAACATTGCCCAGGCATGGTCTAAGCCCCTCACCTCGTCCCTGTGCTTTGGGGAGCCGGAGGGACAGCCGAGGCACACGGCCCTGAGACCCCTTTGCAAAAAGCCGGCTTTCCACGGAGACACTTTTCCTGAGGTGCAGACCCTATCCCAAGTGGTTGTGGCAAGCTAAAGCAAATGCCCTCCACTTCTCTGGAAGAAACCACAGTGCCCAGCCATGTTCTAAGCCCTCCCATCCTCCCTGGGCTTCTGGCAGCAGGAGTGAAAAGAGAGGAGCAGAGCACTGGGACCCGTTTGACAAAACCCGGCTTCCCACGGGAAAGTCTTTCTCCACGCGCAGACATGCTCCCAGGTGCCTGGGGCAAGGGGAAGGAAATGCCATACACTGACCTGGAAGAGACCACAGGGCCCAGGCACAGTCTGAACCCTTCCCTCAACCCGGCGGTTTTGCTAGCAGGAGTTCAACCCCAACGAACACAGCCCGGAGACCCCTGGGGCAAAAACGGCTTCCGAAGAAAAATAGGTGCTTCCTGTGGAACACCTATCCCAAGTGGGGGTAGCCAGCTCAACAAAATGCCACACACCCAGGTGTAAGAAACAACATTGCCCAGGCATGGTCTAAGCCCCTCACCTCGTCCCTGTGCTTTGGGGAGCCGGAGGGACAGTCGAGGCACACGGCCCTGACACCCCTTTGCAAAAAGCCGGCTTCCCACGGAGACAGTTTTCCTGAGGTGCAGACCCTATCCCAAGTGGTTGTGGCAAGGTAAAGCAAATGCCCTCCACTTCTCTGGAAGAAACCACAGTGCCCAGCCATGTTCTAAGCCCTCCCATCCTCCCTGGGCTTCTGGCAGCAGGAGTGAAAAGAGAGGAGCAGAGCACTGGGACCCGTTTGACAAAACCCGGCTTCCCACGGGAAAGTCTTTCTCCACGCGCAGACATGCTCCCAGGTGCCTGGGGCAAGGGGAAGGAAAAGCCATACACTGACCTGGAAGAGACCACAGGGCCCAGGCACAGTCTGAACCCTTCCCTCAACCCGGCGGTTTTGCTAGCAGGAGTTCAACCCCAACGAACACAGCCCGGAGACCCCTGGGGCAAAAACGGCTTCCGACGAACAATAGGTGCTTGCTGTGGAACACCTATCCCAAGTGGGGGTAGCCAGCTCAACAAAATGCCACACACCCAGGTGTAAGAAACAACATGGCCCAGGCATGGTCTAAGCCCCTCACCTCGTCCCTGTGCTTTGGGGAGCCGGAGGGACAGCCGAGGCACACGGCCCTGAGACCCCTTTGCAAAAAGCCGGCTTCCCACGGAGACAGTTTTCCTGAGGTGCAGACCCTATCCCAAGTGGTTGTGGCAAGGTAATGCAAATGCCCTCCACTTCTCTGGAAGAATCCACAGTGCCCAGCCATGTTCTAAGCCCTCCCATCCTCCCTGGGCTTCTGGCAGCAGGAGTGAAAAGAGAGGAGCAGAGCACTGGGACCCGTTTGACAAAACCCGGCTTCCCACGGGAAAGTCTTTCTCCACGTGCAGACATGCTCCCAGGTGCCTGGGGCAAGGGGAAGGAAATGCCATACACTGACCTGGAAGAGACCACAGGGCCCAGGCACAGTCTGAACCCTTCCCTCAACCCGGCGGTTTTGCTAGCAGGAGTTCAACCCCAACGAACACAGCCCGGAGACCCCTGGGGCAAAAACGGCTTCCGACGAACAATAGGTGCTTGCTGTGGAACACCTATCCCAAGTGGGGGTAGCCAGCTCAACAAAATGCCACACACCCATGTGTAAGAAACAACATTGCCCAGGCATGGTCTAAGCCCTTCACCTCGTCCCTGTGCTTTGGGGAGCCGGAGGGACAGCCGAGGCACACGGCCCTGAGACCCCTTTGCAAAAAGCCGGCTTCCCACGGAGACACTTTTCCTGAGGTGCAGACCCTATCCCAAGTGGTTGTGGCAAGCTAAAGCAAATGCCCTCCACTTCTCTGATAGAAACCACAGTGCCCAGCCATGTTCTAAGCCCTCCCATCCTCCCTGGGCTTCTGGCAGCAGGAGTGAAAAGAGAGGAGCAGAGCACTTGGACCCGTTTGACAAAACCCGGCTTCCCACGGGAAAGTCTTTCTCCACGCGCAGACATGCTCCCAGGTGCCTGGGGCAAGGGGAAGGAAATGCCATACACTGACCTGGAAGAGACCACAGGGCCCAGGCACAGTCTGAACCCTTCCCTCAACCCGGCGGTTTTGCTAGCAGGAGTTCAACCCCAACGAACACAGCCCGGAGACCCCTGGGGCAAAAACGGCTTCCGACGATCAATAGGTGCTTGCTGTGGAACACCTGTCCCAAGTGGGGGAAGCCAGCTCAACAAAATGCCACACACCCAGGTGTAAGAAACAACATTGCCCAGGCATGGCCTAAGCCCCTCACCTCGTCCCTGTGCTTTGGGGAGCCGAAGAGACAGCCGAGGCCCACGGCCCTGAGACCCCTTTGCAAAAAGCCGGCTTCCCACGGAGACAGTTTTCCTGAGGTGCAGACCCTATCCCAAGTGGTTGTGGCAAGCTAAAGCAAATGCCCTCCACTTCTCTGGAAGAAACCACAGTGCCCAGCCATGTTCTAAGCCCTCCCATCCTTGCTGGGCTTCTGGCAGCAGGAGTGAAAAGAGAGGAGCAGAGCACTGGGACCCGTTTGACAAAACCCGGCTTCCCACGGGAAAGTCTTTCTCCACGTGCAGACATGCTCCCAGGTGCCTGGGGCAAGGGGAAGGAAATGCCATACACTGACCTGGAAGAGACCACAGGGCCCAGGCACAGTCTGAACCCTTCCCTCAACCCGGCGGTTTTGCTAGCAGTAGTTCAACCCCAACGAACACTGCCCGGAGACCCCTGGGGCAAAAATGGTTTCCGACGAACAATAGGTGCTTCCTGTGGAACACCTATCCCAAGTGGGGGTAGCCAGCTCAACAAAATGCCACACACCCAGGTGTAAGAAACAACATTGCCCAGGCATGGTCTAAGCCCTTCACCTCGTCCCTGTGCTTTGGGGAGCCGGAGGGACAGCCGAGGCACACGGCCCTGAGACCCCTTTGCAAAAAGCCGGCTTCCCACGGAGACAGTTTTCCTGAGGTGCAGACCCTATCCCAAGTGGTTGTGGCAAGGTAAAGCAAATGCCCTCCACTTCTCTGGAAGAAACCACAGTGCCCAGCCATGTTCTAAGCCCTCCCATCCTCCCTGGGCTTCTGGCAGCAGGAGTGAAAAGAGAGGAGCAGAGCACTGGGACCCGTTTGACAAAACCCGGCTTCCCACGGGAAAGTCTTTCTCCACGCGCAGACATGCTCCCAGGTGCCTGGGGCAAGGGGAAGGAAATGCCATACACTGACCTGGAAGAGACCACAGGGCCCAGGCACAGTCTGAACCCTTCCCTCAACCCGGCGGTTTTGCTAGCAGGAGTTCAACCCCAACGAACACAGCCCGGAGACCCCTGGGGCAAAAACGGCTTCCGACGAACAATAGGTGCTTGCTGTGGAACACCTATCCCAAGTGGGGATAGCCAGCTCAACAAAATGCCACACACCCATGTGTAAGAAACAACATTGCCCAGGCATGGTTTAAGCCCTTCACCTCGTCCCTGTGCTTTGGGGAGCCGGAGGGACAGCCGAGGCACACGGCCCTGAGACCCCTTTGCAAAAAGCCGGCTTCCCACGGAGACACATTTCCTGAGGTGCAGACCCTATCCCAAGTGGTTGTGGCAAGCTAAAGCAAATGCCCTCCACTTCTCTGGAAGAAACCACAGTGCCCAGCCATGTTCTAAGCCCTCCCATCCTCGCTGGGCTTCTGGCAGCAGGAGTGAAAAGAGAGGAGCAGAGCACTGGGACCCGTTTGACAAAACCCGGCTTCCCACGGGAAAGTCTTTCTCCACGTGCAGACATGCTCCCAGGTGCCTGGGGCAAGGGGAAGGAAATGCCATACACTGACCTGGAAGAGACCACAGGGCCCAGGCACAGTCTGAACCCTTCCCTCAACCCGGCGGTTTTGCTAGCAGGAGTTCAACCCCAACGAACACTGCCCGGAGACCCCTGGGGCAAAAACGGCTTCCGACGAACAATAGGTGCTTGCTGTGGAACACCTATCCCAAGTGGGGGTAGCCAGCTCAACAAAATGCCACACACCCAGGTGTAAGAAACAACATTGCCCAGGCATGGTCTAAGCCCCTCACCTCGTCCCTGTGCTTTGGGGAGCCGGAGGGACAGCCGAGGCACACGGCCCTGAGACCCCTTTGCAAAAAGCCGGCTTCCCACGGAGACAGTTTTCCTGAGGTGCAGACCCTATCCCAAGTGGTTGTGGCAAGCTAAAGCAAATGCCCTCCACTTCTCTGGAAGAAACCACAGTGCCCAGCCATGTTCTAAGCCCTCCCATCCTCCCTGGGCTTCTGGCAGCAAGAGTGAAAAGAGAGGAGCAGAGCACTGGGACCCGTTTGACAAAACCCGGCTTCCCACGGGAAAGTCTTTCTCCACGTGCAGACATGCTCCCAGGTGCCTGGGGCAAGGGGAAGGAAATGCCATACAGTGACCTGGAAGAGACCACAGGGCCCAGGCACAGTCTGAACACTTCCCTCAACCCGGCGGTTTTGCTAGCAGGAGTTCAACCGCAACGAAAACAGCCCGGAGACCCCTGGGGCAAAAACGCCTTCCGACGAACAATAGGTGCTTGCTGTGGAACACCTATCCCAAGTGGGGGTAGCCAGCTCAACAAAATGCCACACACCCAGGTGTAAGAAACAACATTGCCCAGGCATGGTCTAAGCCCCTCACCTCGTCCCTGTGCTTTGGGGAGCCGGAGGGACAGCCGAGGCCCACGGCCCTGAGACCCCTTTGCAAAAAGCCGGCTTCCCACGGAGACAGTTTTCCTGAGGTGCAGACCCTATCCCAAGTGGTTGTGGCAAGCTAAAGCAAATGCCCTCCACTTCTCTGGAAGAAACCACAGTGCCCAGCCATGTTCTAAGCCCTCCCATCCTCCATGGGCTTCTGGCAGCAAGAGTGAAAAGAGAGGAGCAGAGCACTGGGACCCGTTTGACAAAACCCGGCTTCCCACGGGAAAGTCTTTCTCCACGTGCAGACATGCTCCCAGGTGCCTGGGGCAAGGGGAATGAAATGCCATACACTGACCTGGAAGAGACCACAGGGCCCAGGCACAGTCTGAACCCTTCCCTCAACCCGGCGGTTTTGCTAGCAGGAGTTCAACCCCAACGAACACAGCCCGGAGACCCCTGGGGCAAAAACGGCTTCCGACGAACAATAGGTGCTTGCTGTGGAACACCTATCCCAAGTGGGGGTAGCCAGCTCAACAAAATGCCACACACCCAGGTGTAAGAAACAACATTGCCCAGGCATGGTCTAAGCCCCTCACCTC
Source organism: Ursus americanus (assembly GCF_024610735.1). Lineage (NCBI taxonomy): Eukaryota > Metazoa > Chordata > Mammalia > Carnivora > Ursidae > Ursus > Ursus americanus. The sequence continues at coordinate 120,165 of NW_028273752.1, read as the reverse complement.
GTCCCTGTGCTTTGGGGAGCCGGAGGGACAGCCGAGGCACACGGCCCTGAGACCCCTTTGCAAAAAGCCGGCTTCCCACGGAGACAGTTTTCCTGAGGTGCAGACCCTATCCCAAGTGGTTGTGGCAAGCTAAAGCAAATGCCCTCCACTTCTCTGGAAGAAACCACAGTGCCCAGCCATGTTCTAAGCCCTCCCATCCTCCCTGGGCTTCTGGCAGCAGGAGTGAAAAGAGAGGAGCAGAGCACTGGGACCCGTTTGACAAAACCCGGCTTCCCACGGGAAAGTCTTTCTCCACGCGCAGACATGCTCCCAGGTGCCTGGGGCAAGGGGAAGGAAATGCCATACACTGACCTGGAAGAGACCACAGGGCCCAGGCACAGTCTGAACCCTTCCCTCAACCCGGCGGTTTTGCTAGCAGGAGTTCAACCCCAACGAACATAGCCCGGAGACCCCTGGGGCAAAAACGGCTTCCGACGAACAATAGGTGCTTGCTGTGGAACACCTATCCCAAGTGGGGGTAGCCAGCTCAACAAAATGCCACACACCCAGGTGTAAGAAACAACATTGCCCAGGCATGGTCTAAGCCCCTCACCTCGTCCCTGTGCTTTGGGGAGCCGGAGGGACAGCCGAGGCACACGGCCCTGAGACCCCTTTGCAAAAAGCCGGCTTCCCACGGAGACAGTTTTCCTGAGGTGCAGACCCTATCCCAAGTGGTTGTGGCAAGGTAAAGCAAATGCCCTCCACTTCTCTGGAAGAAACCACAGTGCCCAGCCATGTTCTAAGCCCTCCCATCCTCCCTGGGCTTCTGGCAGCAGGAGTGAAAAGAGAGGAGCAGAGCACTGGGACCCGTTTGACAAAACCCGGCTTCCCACGGGAAAGTCTTTCTGCACGTGCAGACATGCTCCCAGGTGCCTGGGGCAAGGGGAAGGAAATGCCATACACTGACCTGGAAGAGACCACAGGGCCCAGGCACAGTCTGAACCCTTCCCTCAACCCGGCGGTTTTGCTAGCAGGAGTTCAACCCCAACGAACACAGCCCGGAGACCCCTGGGGCAAAAATGGCTTCCGACGATCAATAGGTGCTTGCTGTGGAACACCTGTCCCAAGTGGGGGAAGCCAGCTCAACAAAATGCCACACACCCAGGTGTAAGAAACAACATTGCCCAGGCATGGTCTAAGCCCCTCACCTCGTCCCTGTGCTTTGGGGAGCCGTAGAGACAGCCGAGGCCCACGGCCCTGAGACCCCTTTGCAAAAAGCCGGCTTCCCAAGGAGACACTTTTCCTGAGGTGCAGACCCTATCCCAAGTGGTTGTGGCAAGCTAAAGCAAATGCCCTCCACTTCTCTGGAAGAAACCACAGTGCCCAGCCATGTTCTAAGCCCTCCCATCCTCGCTGGGCTTCTGGCAGCAGGAGTGAAAAGAGAGGAGCAGAGCACTGGGACCCGTTTGACAAAACCCGGCTTCCCACGGGAAAGTCTTTCTCCACGTGCAGACATGCTCCCAGGTGCCTGGGGCAAGGGGAAGGAAATGCCATACACTGACCTGGAAGAGACCACAGGGCCCAGGCACAGTCTGAACCCTTCCCTCAACCCGGCGGTTTTGCTAGCAGTAGTTCAACCCCAACGAACACAGCCCGGAGACCCCTGGGGCAAAAACGGCTTCCGACGAACAATAGGTGCTTGCTGTGGAACACCTATCCCAAGTGGGGGTAGCCAGCTCAACAAAATGCCACACACCCAGGTGTAAGAAACAACATTGCCCAGGCATGGTCTAAGCCCCTCACCTCGTCCCTGTGCTTTGGGGAGCCGGAGGGACAGTCGAGGCACACGGCCCTGACACCCCTTTGCAAAAAGCCGGCTTCCCCTGGAGACAGTTTTCCTGAGGTGCAGACCCTATCCCAAGTGGTTGTGGCAAGGTAAAGCAAATGCCCTCCACTTCTCTGGAAGAAACCACAGTGCCCAGCCATGTTCTAAGCCCTCCCATCCTCCCTGGGCTTCTGGCAGCAGGAGTGAAAAGAGAGGAGCAGAGCACTGGGACCCGTTTGACAAAACCCGGCTTCCCACGGGAAAGTCTTTCTCCACGCGCAGACATGCTCCCAGGTGCCTGTGGCAAGGGGAAGGAAAAGCCATACACTGACCTGGAAGAGACCACAGGGCCCAGGCACAGTCTGAACCCTTCCCTCAACCCGGCGGTTTTGCTAGCAGGAGTTCAACCCCAACGAACACAGCCCGGAGACCCCTGGGGCAAAAACGGCTTCCGACGAACAATAGGTGCTTGCTGTGGAACACCTATGCCAAGTGGGGGAAGCCAGCTCAACAAAATGCCACACACCCAGGTGTAAGAAACAACATTGCCCAGGCATGGTCTAAGCCCCTCACCTCGTCCCTGTGCTTTGGGGAGCCGGAGGGACAGCCGAGGCACACGGCCCTGAGACCCCTTTGCAAAAAGCCGGCTTTCCACGGAGACACTTTTCCTGAGGTGCAGACCCTATCCCAAGTGGTTGTGGCAAGCTAAAGCAAATGCCCTCCACTTCTCTGGAAGAAACCACAGTGCCCAGCCATGTTCTAAGCCCTCCCATCCTCCCTGGGCTTCTGGCAGCAGGAGTGAAAAGAGAGGAGCAGAGCACTGGGACCCGTTTGACAAAACCCGGCTTCCCACGGGAAAGTCTTTCTCCACGCGCAGACATGCTCCCAGGTGCCTGGGGCAAGGGGAAGGAAATGCCATACACTGACCTGGAAGAGACCACAGGGCCCAGGCACAGTCTGAACCCTTCCCTCAACCCGGCGGTTTTGCTAGCAGGAGTTCAACCCCAACGAACACAGCCCGGAGACCCCTGGGGCAAAAACGGCTTCCGAAGAAAAATAGGTGCTTCCTGTGGAACACCTATCCCAAGTGGGGGTAGCCAGCTCAACAAAATGCCACACACCCAGGTGTAAGAAACAACATTGCCCAGGCATGGTCTAAGCCCCTCACCTCGTCCCTGTGCTTTGGGGAGCCGGAGGGACAGTCGAGGCACACGGCCCTGACACCCCTTTGCAAAAAGCCGGCTTCCCACGGAGACAGTTTTCCTGAGGTGCAGACCCTATCCCAAGTGGTTGTGGCAAGGTAAAGCAAATGCCCTCCACTTCTCTGGAAGAAACCACAGTGCCCAACCATGTTCTAAGCCCTCCCATCCTCCCTGGGCTTCTGGCAGCAGGAGTGAAAAGAGAGGAGCAGAGCACTGGGACCCGTTTGACAAAACCCGGCTTCCCACGGGAAAGTCTTTCTCCACGCGCAGACATGCTCCCAGGTGCCTGGGGCAAGGGGAAGGAAAAGCCATACACTGACCTGGAAGAGACCACAGGGCCCAGGCACAGTCTGAACCCTTCCCTCAACCCGGCGGTTTTGCTAGCAGGAGTTCAACCCCAACGAACACAGCCCGGAGACCCCTGGGGCAAAAACGGCTTCCGACGAACAATAGGTGCTTGCTGTGGAACACCTATCCCAAGTGGGGGTAGCCAGCTCAACAAAATGCCACACACCCAGGTGTAAGAAACAACATGGCCCAGGCATGGTCTAAGCCCCTCACCTCGTCCCTGTGCTTTGGGGAGCCGGAGGGACAGCCGAGGCACACGGCCCTGAGACCCCTTTGCAAAAAGCCGGCTTCCCACGGAGACAGTTTTCCTGAGGTGCAGACCCTATCCCAAGTGGTTGTGGCAAGGTAATGCAAATGCCCTCCACTTCTCTGGAAGAATCCACAGTGCCCAGCCATGTTCTAAGCCCTCCCATCCTCCCTGGGCTTCTGGCAGCAGGAGTGAAAAGAGAGGAGCAGAGCACTGGGACCCGTTTGACAAAACCCGGCTTCCCACGGGAAAGTCTTTCTCCACGTGCAGACATGCTCCCAGGTGCCTGGGGCAAGGGGAAGGAAATGCCATACACTGACCTGGAAGAGACCACAGGGCCCAGGCACAGTCTGAACCCTTCCCTCAACCCGGCGGTTTTGCTAGCAGGAGTTCAACCCCAACGAACACAGCCCGGAGACCCCTGGGGCAAAAACGGCTTCCGACGAACAATAGGTGCTTGCTGTGGAACACCTATCCCAAGTGGGGGTAGCCAGCTCAACAAAATGCCACACACCCATGTGTAAGAAACAACATTGCCCAGGCATGGTCTAAGCCCTTCACCTCGTCCCTGTGCTTTGGGGAGCCGGAGGGACAGCCGAGGCACACGGCCCTGAGACCCCTTTGCAAAAAGCCGGCTTCCCACGGAGACACTTTTCCTGAGGTGCAGACCCTATCCCAAGTGGTTGTGGCAAGCTAAAGCAAATGCCCTCCACTTCTCTGATAGAAACCACAGTGCCCAGCCATGTTCTAAGCCCTCCCATCCTCCCTGGGCTTCTGGCAGCAGGAGTGAAAAGAGAGGAGCAGAGCACTTGGACCCGTTTGACAAAACCCGGCTTCCCACGGGAAAGTCTTTCTCCACGCGCAGACATGCTCCCAGGTGCCTGGGGAAGGGGAAGGAAATGCCATACACTGACCTGGAAGAGACCACAGGGCCCAGGCACAGTCTGAACCCTTCCCTCAACCCGGCGGTTTTGCTAGCAGGAGTTCAACCCCAACGAACACAGCCCGGAGACCCCTGGGGCAAAAACGGCTTCCGACGATCAATAGGTGCTTGCTGTGGAACACCTGTCCCAAGTGGGGGAAGCCAGCTCAACAAAATGCCACACACCCAGGTGTAAGAAACAACATTGCCCAGGCATGGCCTAAGCCCCTCACCTCGTCCCTGTGCTTTGGGGAGCCGAAGAGACAGCCGAGGCCCACGGCCCTGAGACCCCTTTGCAAAAAGCCGGCTTCCCAAGGAGACACTTTTCCTGAGGTGCAGACCCTATCCCAAGTGGTTGTGGCAAGCTAAAGCAAATGCCCTCCACTTCTCTGGAAGAAACCACAGTGCCCAGCCATGTTCTAAGCCCTCCCATCCTTGCTGGGCTTCTGGCAGCAGGAGTGAAAAGAGAGGAGCAGAGCACTGGGACCCGTTTGACAAAACCCGGCTTCCCACGGGAAAGTCTTTCTCCACGTGCAGACATGCTCCCAGGTGCCTGGGGCAAGGGGAAGGAAATGCCATACACTGACCTGGAAGAGACCACAGGGCCCAGGCACAGTCTGAACCCTTCCCTCAACCCGGCGGTTTTGCTAGCAGTAGTTCAACCCCAACGAACACAGCCCGGAGACCCCTGGGGCAAAAATGGTTTCCGACGAACAATAGGTGCTTCCTGTGGAACACCTATCCCAAGTGGGGGTAGCCAGCTCAACAAAATGCCACACACCCAGGTGTAAGAAACAACATTGCCCAGGCATGGTCTAAGCCCTTCACCTCGTCCCTGTGCTTTGGGGAGCCGGAGGGACAGCCGAGGCACACGGCCCTGAGACCCCTTTGCAAAAAGCCGGCTTCCCACGGAGACAGTTTTCCTGAGGTGCAGACCCTATCCCAAGTGGTTGTGGCAAGGTAAAGCAAATGCCCTCCACTTCTCTGGAAGAAACCACAGTGCCCAGCCATGTTCTAAGCCCTCCCATCCTCCCTGGGCTTCTGGCAGCAGGAGTGAAAAGAGAGGAGCAGAGCACTGGGACCCGTTTGACAAAACCCGGCTTCCCACGGGAAAGTCTTTCTCCACGCGCAGACATGCTCCCAGGTGCCTGGGGCAAGGGGAAGGAAATGCCATACACTGACCTGGAAGAGACCACAGGGCCCAGGCACAGTCTGAACCCTTCCCTCAACCCGGCGGTTTTGCTAGCAGGAGTTCAACCCCAACGAACACAGCCCGGAGACCCCTGGGGCAAAAACGGCTTCCGACGAACAATAGGTGCTTGCTGTGGAACACCTATCCCAAGTGGGGGTAGCCAGCTCAACAAAATGCCACACACCCAGGTGTAAGAAACAACATTGCCCAGGCATGGTCTAAGCCCCTCACCTCGTCCCTGTGCTTTGGGGAGCCGGAGGGACAGCCGAGGCACACGGCCCTGAGACCCCTTTGCAAAAAGCCGGCTTCCCACGGAGACACTTTTCCTGAGGTGCAGACCCTATCCCAAGTGGTTGTGGCAAGCTAAAGCAAATGCCCTCCACTTCTCTGGAAGAAACCACAGTGCCCAGCCATGTTCTAAGCCCTCCCATCCTCGCTGGGCTTCTGGCAGCAGGAGTGAAAAGAGAGGAGCAGAGCACTGGGACCCGTTTGACAAAACCCGGCTTCCCACGGGAAAGTCTTTCTCCACGTGCAGACATGCTCCCAGGTGCCTGGGGCAAGGGGAAGGAAATGCCATACACTCACCTGGAAGAGACCACAGGGCCCAGGCACAGTCTGAACCCTTCCCTCAACCCGGCGGTTTTGCTAGCAGGAGTTCAACCCCAACGAACACTGCCCGGAGACCCCTGGGGCAAAAACGGCTTCCGACGAACAATAGGTGCTTGCTGTGGAACACCTATCCCAAGTGGGGGTAGCCAGCTCAACAAAATGCCACACACCCAGGTGTAAGAAACAACATTGCCCAGGCATGGTCTAAGCCCCTCACCTCGTCCCTGTGCTTTGGGGAGCCGGAGGGACAGCCGAGGCACACGGCCCTGAGACCCCTTTGCAAAAAGCTGGCTTCCCACGGAGACAGTTTTCCTGAGGTGCAGACCCTATCCCAAGTGGTTGTGGCAAGCTAAAGCAAATGCCCTCCACTTCTCTGGAAGAAACCACAGTGCCCAGCCATGTTCTAAGCCCTCCCATCCTCCCTGGGCTTCTGGCAGCAGGAGTGAAAAGAGAGGAGCAGAGCACTGGGACCCGTTTGACAAAACCCGGCTTCCCACGGGAAAGTCTTTCTCCACGTGCAGACATGCTCCCAGGTGCCTGGGGCAAGGGGAAGGAAATGCCATACACTGACCTGGAAGAGACCACAGGGCCCAGGCACAGTCTGAACACTTCCCTCAACCCGGCGGTTTTGCTAGCAGGAGTTCAACCCAAACGAACACAGCCCGGAGACCCCTGGGGCAAAAACGGCTTCCGACGATCAATAGGTGCTTGCTGTGGAACACCTATCCCAAGTGGGGGTAGCCAGCTCAACAAAATGCCACACACCCAGGTGTAAGAAACAACATTGCCCAGGCATGGTCTAAGCCCCTCACCTCGTCCCTGTGCTTTGGGGAGCCGGAGGGACAGCCGAGGCACACGGCCCTGAGACCCCTTTGCAAAAAGCCGGCTTCCCACGGAGACAGTTTTCCTGAGGTGCAGACCCTATCCCAACTGGTTGTGGCAAGCTAAAGCAAATGCCCTCCACTTCTCTGGAAGAAACCACAGTGCCCAGCCATGTTCTAAGCCCTCCCATCCTCCCTGGGCTTCTGGCAGCAAGAGTGAAAAGAGAGGAGCAGAGCACTGGGACCCGTTTGACAAAACCCGGCTTCCCACGGGAAAGTCTTTCTCCACGTGCAGACATGCTCCCAGGTGCCTGGGGCAAGGGGAAGGAAATGCCATACACTGACCTGGAAGAGACCACAGGGCCCAGGCACAGTCTGAACACTTCCCTCAACCCGGCGGTTTTGCTAGCAGGAGTTCAACCCCAACGAAAACAGCCCGGAGACCCCTGGGGCAAAAACGGCTTCCGACGAACAATAGGTGCTTGCTGTGGAACACCTATCCCAAGTGGGGGTAGCCAGCTCAACAAAATGCCACACACCCAGGTGTAAGAAACAACATTGCCCAGGCATGGTCTAAGCCCCTCACCTCGTCCCTGTGCTTTGGGGAGCCGGAGGGACAGCCGAGGCCCACGGCCCTGAGACCCCTTTGCAAAAAGCCGGCTTCCCACGGAGACAGTTTTCCTGAGGTGCAGACCCTATCCCAAGTGGTTGTGGCAAGCTAAAGCAAATGCCCTCCACTTCTCTGGAAGAAACCACAGTGCCCAGCCATGTTCTAAGCCCTCCCATCCTCCCTGGGCTTCTGGCAGCAGGAGTGAAAAGAGAGGAGCAGAGCACTGGGACCCGTTTGACAAAACCCGGCTTCCCACAGGAAAGTCTTTCTCCACGCGCAGACATGCTCCCAGGTGCCTGGGGCAAGGGGAAGGAAATGCCATACACTGACCTGGAAGAGACCACAGGGCCCAGGCACAGTCTGAACCCTTCCCTCAACCCGGCGGTTTTGCTAGCAGGAGTTCAACCCCAACGAACACAGCCCGGAGACCCCTGGGGCAAAAACGGCTTCCGACGAACAATAGGTGCTTGCTGTGGAACACCTATCCCAAGTGGGGGTAGCCAGCTCAACAAAATGCCACACACCCAGGTGTAAGAAACAACATGGCCCAGGCATGGTCTAAGCCCCTCACCTCGTCCCTGTGCTTTGGGGAGCCGGAGGGACAGCCGAGGCACACGGCCCTGAGACCCCTTTGCAAAAAGCCGGCTTCCCACGGAGACAGTTTTCCTGATGTGCAGACCCTATCCCAAGTGGTTGTGGCAAGCTAAAGCAAATGCCCTCCACTTCTCTGGAAGAAACCACAGTGCCCAGCCATGTTCTAAGCCCTCCCATCCTCGCTGGGCTTCTGGCAGCAGGAGTGAAAAGAGAGGAGCAGAGCACTGGGACCCGTTTGACAAAACCCGGCTTCCCACGGGAAAGTCTTTCTCCACGTGCAGACATGCTCCCAGGTGCCTGGGGCAAGGGGAAGGAAATGCCATACACTGACCTGGAAGAGACCACAGGGCCCAGGCACAGTCTGAACCCTTCCCTCAACCCGGCGGTTTTGCTAGCAGTAGTTCAACCCCAACGAACACTGCCCGGAGACCCCTGGGGCAAAAACGGCTTCCGACGAACAATAGGTGCTTGCTGTGGAACACCTATCCCACGTGGGGGTAGCCAGCTCAACAAAATGCCACACACCCAGGTGTAAGAAACAACATTGCCCAGGCATGGTCTAAGCCCCTCACCTCGTCCCTGTGCTTTGGGGAGCCGGAGGGACAGCCGAGGCACACGGCCCTGAGACCCCTTTGCAAAAAGCTGGCTTCCCACGGAGACAGTTTTCCTGAGGTGCAGACCCTATCCCAAGTGGTTGTGGCAAGCTAAAGCAAATGCCCTCCACTTCTCTGGAAGAAACCACAGTGCCCAGCCATGTTCTAAGCCCTCCCATCCTCCCTGGGCTTCTGGCAGCAGGAGTGAAAAGAGAGGAGCAGAGCACTGGGACCCGTTTGACAAAACCCGGCTTCCCACGGGAAAGTCTTTCTCCACGTGCAGACATGCTCCCAGGTGCCTGGGGCAAGGGGAAGGAAATGCCATACACTGACCTGGAAGAGACCACAGGGCCCAGGCACAGTCTGAACCCTTCCCTCAACCCGGCGGTTTTGCTAGCAGGAGTTCAACCCAAACGAACACAGCCCGGAGACCCCTGGGGCAAAAACGGCTTCCGACGATCAATAGGTGCTTGCTGTGGAACACCTATCCCAAGTGGGGGTAGCCAGCTCAACAAAATGCCACACACCCAGGTGTAAGAAACAACATTGCCCAGGCATGGTCTAAGCCCCTCACCTCGTCCCTGTGCTTTGGGGAGCCGGAGGGACAGCCGAGGCACACGGCCCTGAGACCCCTTTGCAAAAAGCCGGCTTCCCACGGAGACAGTTTTCCTGAGGTGCAGACCCTATCCCAAGTGGTTGTGGCAAGCTAAAGCAAATGCCCTCCACTTCTCTGGAAGAAACCACAGTGCCCAGCCATGTTCTAAGCCCTCCCATCCTCCCTGGGCTTCTGGCAGCAAGAGTGAAAAGAGAGGAGCAGAGCACTGGGACCCGTTTGACAAAACCCGGCTTCCCACGGGAAAGTCTTTCTCCACGTGCAGACATGCTCCCAGGTGCCTGGGGCAAGGGGAAGGAAATGCCATACACTGACCTGGAAGAGACCACAGGGCCCAGGCACAGTCTGAACACTTCCCTCAACCCGGCGGTTTTGCTAGCAGGAGTTCAACCCCAACGAACACAGCCCGGAGACCCCTGGGGCAAAAACGGCTTCCGACGAACAATAGGTGCTTGCTGTGGAACACCTATCCCAAGTGGGGGTAGCCAGCTCAACAAAATGCCACACACCCAGGTGTAAGAAACAACATTGCCCAGGCATGGTCTAAGCCCCTCACCTCGTCCCTGTGCTTTGGGGAGCCGGAGGGACAGCCGAGGCCCACGGCCCTGAGACCCCTTTGCAAAAAGCCGGCTTCCCACGGAGACAGTTTTCCTGAGGTGCAGACCCTATCCCAAGTGGTTGTGGCAAGCTAAAGCAAATGCCCTCCACTTCTCTGGAAGAAACCACAGTGCCCAGCCATGTTCTAAGCCCTCCCATCCTCCCTGGGCTTCTGGCAGCAAGAGTGAAAAGAGAGGAGCAGAGCACTGGGACCCGTTTGACAAAACCCGGCTTCCCACGGGAAAGTCTTTCTCCACGTGCAGACATGCTCCCAGGTGCCTGGGGCAAGGGGAAGGAAATGCCATACACTGACCTGGAAGAGACCACAGGGCCCAGGCACAGTCTGAACCCTTCCCTCAACCCGGCGGTTTTGCTAGCAGGAGTTCAACCCCAACGAACACAGCCCGGAGACCCCTGGGGCAAAAACGGCTTCCGACGAACAATAGGTGCTTGCTGTGGAACACCTATCCCAAGTGGGGGTAGCCAGCTCAACAAAATGCCACACACCCAGGTGTAAGAAACAACATTGCCCAGGCATGGTCTAAGCCCCTCACCTCGTCCCTGTGCTTTGGGGAGCCGGAGGGACAGCCGAGGCACACGGCCCTGAGACCCCTTTGCAAAAAGCCGGCTTTCCACGGAGACAGTTTTCCTGAGGTGCAGACCCTATCCCAAGTGGTTGTGGCAAGCTAAAGCAAATGCCCTCCACTTCTCTGGAAGAAACCACAGTGCCCAGCCATGTTCTAAGCCCTCCCATCCTCCCTGGGCTTCTGGCAGCAGGAGTGAAAAGAGAGGAGCAGAGCACTGGGACCCGGTTGACAAAACCCGGCTTCCCACAGGAAAGTCTTTCTCCACGCGCAGACATGCTCCCAGGTGCCTGGGGCAAGGGGAAGGAAATGCCATACACTGACCTGGAAGAGACCACAGGGCCCAGGCACAGTCTGAACCCTTCCCTCAACCCGGCGGTTTTGCTAGCAGGAGTTCAACCCCAACGAACACAGCCCGGAGACCCCTGGGGCAAAAACGGCTTCCGACGAACAATAGGTGCTTGCTGTGGAACACCTATCCCAAGTGGGGGTAGCCAGCTCAACAAAATGCCACACACCCAGGTGTAAGAAACAACATTGCCCAGGCATGGTCTAAGCCCCTCACCTCGTCCCTGTGCTTTGGGGAGCCGGAGGGACAGCCGAGGCACACGGCCCTGAGACCCCTTTGCAAAAAGCCGGCTTCCCACGGAGACAGTTTTCCTGAGGTGCAGACCCTATCCCAACTGGTTGTGGCAAGCTAAAGCAAATGCCCTCCACTTCTCTGGAAGAAACCACAGTGCCCAGCCATGTTCTAAGCCCTCCCATCCTCCCTGGGCTTCTGGCAGCAAGAGTGAAAAGAGAGGAGCAGAGCACTGGGACCCGTTTGACAAAACCCGGCTTCCCACGGGAAAGTCTTTCTCCACGTGCAGACATGCTCCCAGGTGCCTGGGGCAAGGGGAAGGAAATGCCATACACTGACCTGGAAGAGACCACAGGGCCCAGGCACAGTCTGAACCCTTCCCTCAACCCGGCGGTTTTGCTAGCAGGAGTTCAACCCCAACGAACACAGCCCGGAGACCCCTGGGGCAAAAACGGCTTCCGACGATCAATAGGTGCTTGCTGTGGAACACCTATCCCAAGTGGGGGAAGCCAGCTCAACAAAATGCCACACACCCAGGTGTAAGAAACAACATTGCCCAGCCATGGTCTAAGCCCCTCACCTCGTCCCTGTGCTTTGGGGAGCCGGAGGGACAGCCGAGGCACACGGCCCTGAGACCCCTTTGCAAAAAGCCGGCTTCCCACGGAGACACTTTTCCTGAGGTGCAGACCCTATCCCAAGTGGTTGTGGCAAGCTAAAGCAAATGCCCTCCACTTCTCTGGAAGAAACCACAGTGCCCAGCCATGTTCTAAGCCCTCCCATCCTCCCTGGGCTTCTGGCAGCAAGAGTGAAAAGAGAGGAGCAGAGCACTGGGACCCGTTTGACAAAACCCGGCTTCCCACGGGAAAGTCTTTCTCCACGTGCAGACATGCTCCCAGGTGCCTGGGGCAAGGGGAAGGAAATGCCATACACTGACCTGGAAGAGACCACAGGGCCCAGGCACAGTCTGAACCCTTCCCTCAACCCGGCGGTTTTGCTAGCAGGAGTTCAACCCCAACGAACACAGCCCGGAGACCCCTGGGGCAAAAAAGGCTTCCGACGAACAATAGGTGCTTGCTGTGGAACACCTATCCCAAGTGGGGGTAGCCAGCTCAACAAAATGCCACACACCCAGGTGTAAGAAACAACATTGCCCAGGCATGGTCTAAGCCCCTCACCTCGTCCCTGTGCTTTGGGGAGCCGGAGGGACAGCCGAGGCACACGGCCCTGAGACCCCTTTGCAAAAAGCCGGCTTCCCACGGAGACAGTTTTCCTGAGGTGCAGACCCTATCCCAAGTGGTTGTGGCAAGCTAAAGCAAATGCCCTCCACTTCTCTGGAAGAAACCACAGTGCCCAGCCATGTTCTAAGCCCTCCCATCCTCCCTGGGCTTCTGGCAGCAGGAGTGAAAAGAGAGGAGCAGAGCACTGGGACCCGTTTGACAAAAACCGGCTTCCCACGGGAAAGTCTTTCTCCACGTGAGACATGCTCCCAGGTGCCTGGGGCAAGGGGAAGGAAATGCCATACACTGACCTGGAAGAGACCACAGGGCCCAGGCACAGTCTGAACCCTTCCCTCAACCCGGCGGTTTTGCTAGCAGGAGTTCAACCCCAACGAACACAGCCCGGAGACCCCTGGGGCAAAAACGGCTTCCGACGAACAATAGGTGCTTGCTGTGGAACACCTATCCCAAGTGGGGGTAGCCAGCTCAACAAAATGCCACACACCCAGGTGTAAGAAACAACATTGCCCAGCCATGGTCTAAGCCCCTCACCTCGTCCCTGTGCTTTGGGGAGCCGGAGGGACAGCCGAGGCACACGGCCCTGAGACCCCTTTGCAAAAAGCCGGCTTCCCACGGAGACAGTTTTCCTGAGGTGCAGACCCTATCCCAAGTGGTTGTGGCAAGCTAAAGCAAATGCCCTCCACTTCTCTGGAAGAAACCACAGTGCCCAGGCATGTTCTCAGCCCTCCCATCCTCCCTGGGCTTCTGGCAGCAGGAGTGAAAAGAGAGGAGCAGAGCACTGGGACCCGTTTGACAAAACCCGGCTTCCCACGGGAAAGTCTTTCTCCACGTGAGACATGCTCCCAGGTGCCTGGGGCAAGGGGAAGGAAATGCCATACACTGACCTGGAAGAGACCACAGGGCCCAGGCACAGTCTGAACCCTTCCCTCAACCCGGCGGTTTTGCTAGCAGGAGTTCAACCCCAACGAACACAGCCCGGAGACCCCTGGGGCAAAAACGGCTTCCGACGAACAATAGGTGCTTGCTGTGGAACACCTATCCCAAGTGGGGGTAGCCAGCTCAACAAAATGCCACACACCCAGGTGTAAGAAACAACATTGCCCAGCCATGGTCTAAGCCCCTCACCTCGTCCCTGTGCTTTGGGGAGCCGGAGGGACAGCCGAGGCACACGGCCCTGAGACCCCTTTGCAAAAAGCCGGCTTCCCACGGAGACAGTTTTCCTGAGGTGCAGACCCTATCCCAAGTGGTTGTGGCAAGCTAAAGCAAATGCCCTCCACTTCTCTGGAAGAAACCACAGTGCCCAGCCATGTTCTCAGCCCTCCCATCCTCCCTGGGCTTCTGGCAGCAGGAGTGAAAAGAGAGGAGCAGAGCACTGGGACCCGTTTGACAAAACCCGGCTTCCCACGGGAAAGTCTTTCTCCACGTGCAGACATGCTCCCAGGTGCCTGGGGCAAGGGGAAGGAAATGCCATACACTGACCTGGAAGAGACCACAGGGCCCAGGCACAGTCTGAACCCTTCCCTCAACCCGGCGGTTTTGCTAGCAGGAGTTCAACCCCAACGAACACAGCCCGGAGACCCCTGGGGCAAAAACGGCTTCCGACGATCAATAGGTGCTTGCTGTGGAACACCTATCCCAAGTGGGGGAAGCCAGCTCAACAAAATGCCACACACCCAGGTGTAAGAAACAACATTGCCCAGGCATGGTCTAAGCCCCTCACCTCGTCCCTGTGCTTTGGGGAGCCGGAGGGACAGCCGAGGCACACGGCCCTGAGACCCCTTTGCAAAAAGCCGGCTTCCCACGGAGACACTTTTCCTGAGGTGCAGACCCTATCCCAAGTGGTTGTGGCAAGCTAAAGCAAATGCCCTCCACTTCTCTGGAAGAAACCACAGTGCCCAGCCATGTTCTAAGCCCTCCCATCCTCCCTGGGCTTCTGGCAGCAAGAGTGAAAAGAGAGGAGCAGAGCACTGGGACCCGTTTGACAAAACCCGGCTTCCCACGGGAAAGTCTTTCTCCACGTGCAGACATGCTCCCAGGTGCCTGGGGCAAGGGGAAGGAAATGCCATACACTGACCTGGAAGAGACCACAGGGCCCAGGCACAGTCTGAACCCTTCCCTCAACCCGGCGGTTTTGCTAGCAGGAGTTCAACCCCAACGAACACAGCCCGGAGACCCCTGGGGCAAAAAAGGCTTCCGACGAACAATAGGTGCTTGCTGTGGAACACCTATCCCAAGTGGGGGTAGCCAGCTCAACAAAATGCCACACACCCAGGTGTAAGAAACAACATTGCCCAGGCATGGTCTAAGCCCCTCACCTCGTCCCTGTGCTTTGGGGAGCCGGAGGGACAGCCGAGGCACACGGCCCTGAGACCCCTTTGCAAAAAGCCGGCTTCCCACGGAGACAGTTTTCCTGAGGTGCAGACCCTATCCCAAGTGGTTGTGGCAAGCTAAAGCAAATGCCCTCCACTTCTCTGGAAGAAACCACAGTGCCCAGCCATGTTCTAAGCCCTCCCATCCTCCCTGGGCTTCTGGCAGCAGGAGTGAAAAGAGAGGAGCAGAGCACTGGGACCCGTTTGACAAAAACCGGCTTCCCACGGGAAAGTCTTTCTCCACGTGAGACATGCTCCCAGGTGCCTGGGGCAAGGGGAAGGAAATGCCATACACTGACCTGGAAGAGACCACAGGGCCCAGGCACAGTCTGAACCCTTCCCTCAACCCGGCGGTTTTGCTAGCAGGAGTTCAACCCCAACGAACACAGCCCGGAGACCCCTGGGGCAAAAACGGCTTCCGACGATCAATAGGTGCTTGCTGTGGAACACCTATCCCAAGTGGGGGAAGCCAGCTCAACAAAATGCCACACACCCAGGTGTAAGAAACAACATTGCCCAGGCATGGTCTAAGCCCCTCACCTCGTCCCTGTGCTTTGGGGAGCCGGAGGGACAGCCGAGGCACACGGCCCTGAGACCCCTTTGCAAAAAGCCGGCTTCCCACGGAGACACTTTTCCTGAGGTGCAGACCCTATCCCAAGTGGTTGTGGCAAGCTAAAGCAAATGCCCTCCACTTCTCTGGAAGAAACCACAGTGCCCAGCCATGTTCTAAGCCCTCCCATCCTCCCTGGGCTTCTGGCAGCAAGAGTGAAAAGAGAGGAGCAGAGCACTGGGACCCGTTTGACAAAACCCGGCTTCCCACGGGAAAGTCTTTCTCCACGTGCAGACATGCTCCCAGGTGCCTGGGGCAAGGGGAAGGAAATGCCATACACTGACCTGGAAGAGACCACAGGGCCCAGGCACAGTCTGAACCCTTCCCTCAACCCGGCGGTTTTGCTAGCAGGAGTTCAACCCCAACGAACACAGCCCGGAGACCCCTGGGGCAAAAAAGGCTTCCGACGAACAATAGGTGCTTGCTGTGGAACACCTATCCCAAGTGGGGGTAGCCAGCTCAACAAAATGCCACACACCCAGGTGTAAGAAACAACATTGCCCAGGCATGGTCTAAGCCCCTCACCTCGTCCCTGTGCTTTGGGGAGCCGGAGGGACAGCCGAGGCACACGGCCCTGAGACCCCTTTGCAAAAAGCCGGCTTCCCACGGAGACAGTTTTCCTGAGGTGCAGACCCTATCCCAAGTGGTTGTGGCAAGCTAAAGCAAATGCCCTCCACTTCTCTGGAAGAAACCACAGTGCCCAGCCATGTTCTAAGCCCTCCCATCCTCCCTGGGCTTCTGGCAGCAGGAGTGAAAAGAGAGGAGCAGAGCACTGGGACCCGTTTGACAAAAACCGGCTTCCCACGGGAAAGTCTTTCTCCACGTGAGACATGCTCCCAGGTGCCTGGGGCAAGGGGAAGGAAATGCCATACACTGACCTGGAAGAGACCACAGGGCCCAGGCACAGTCTGAACCCTTCCCTCAACCCGGCGGTTTTGCTAGCAGGAGTTCAACCCCAACGAACACAGCCCGGAGACCCCTGGGGCAAAAACGGCTTCCGACGAACAATAGGTGCTTGCTGTGGAACACCTATCCCAAGTGGGGGTAGCCAGCTCAACAAAATGCCACACACCCAGGTGTAAGAAACAACATTGCCCAGCCATGGTCTAAGCCCCTCACCTCGTCCCTGTGCTTTGGGGAGCCGGAGGGACAGCCGAGGCACACGGCCCTGAGACCCGTTTGCAAAAAGCCGGCTTCCCACGGAGACAGTTTTCCTGAGGTGCAGACCCTATCCCAAGTGGTTGTGGCAAGCTAAAGCAAATGCCCTCCACTTCTCTGGAAGAAACCACAGTGCCCAGGCATGTTCTCAGCCCTCCCATCCTCCCTGGGCTTCTGGCAGCAGGAGTGAAAAGAGAGGAGCAGAGCACTGGGACCCGTTTGACAAAACCCGGCTTCCCACGGGAAAGTCTTTCTCCACGTGCAGACATGCTCCCAGGTGCCTGGGGCAAGGGGAAGGAAATGCCATACACTGACCTGGAAGAGACCACAGGGCCCAGGCACAGTCTGAACCCTTCCCTCAACCCGGCGGTTTTGCTAGCAGGAGTTCAACCCCAACGAACACAGCCCGGAGACCCCTGGGGCAAAAACGGCTTCCGACGATCAATAGGTGCTTGCTGTGGAACACCTATCCCAAGTGGGGGAAGCCAGCTCAACAAAATGCCACACACCCAGGTGTAAGAAACAACATTGCCCAGGCATGGTCTAAGCCCCTCACCTCGTCCCTGTGCTTTGGGGAGCCGGAGGGACAGCCGAGGCAGACGGCCCTGAGACCCCTTTGCAAAAAGCCGGCTTCCCACGGAGACACTTTTCCTGAGGTGCAGACCCTATCCCAAGTGGTTGTGGCAAGCTAAAGCAAATGCCCTCCACTTCTCTGGAAGAAACCACAGTGCCCAGCCATGTTCTAAGCCCTCCCATCCTCCCTGGGCTTCTGGCAGCAAGAGTGAAAAGAGAGGAGCAGAGCACTGGGACCCGTTTGACAAAACCCGGCTTCCCACGGGAAAGTCTTTCTCCACGTGCAGACATGCTCCCAGGTGCCTGGGGCAAGGGGAAGGAAATGCCATACACTGACCTGGAAGAGACCACAGGGCCCAGGCACAGTCTGAACCCTTCCCTCAACCCGGCGGTTTTGCTAGCAGGAGTTCAACCCCAACGAACACAGCCCGGAGACCCCTGGGGCAAAAAAGGCTTCCGACGAACAATAGGTGCTTGCTGTGGAACACCTATCCCAAGTGGGGGTAGCCAGCTCAACAAAATGCCACACACCCAGGTGTAAGAAACAACATTGCCCAGCCATGGTCTAAGCCCCTCACCTCGTCCCTGTGCTTTGGGGAGCCGGAGGGACAGCCGAGGCACACGGCCCTGAGACCCCTTTGCAAAAAGCCGGCTTCCCACGGAGACACTTTTCCTGAGGTGCAGACCCTATCCCAAGTGGTTGTGGCAAGCTAAAGCAAATGCCCTCCACTTCTCTGGAAGAAACCACAGTGCCCAGCCATGTTCTAAGCCCTCCCATCCTCCCTGGGCTTCTGGCAGCAGGAGTGAAAAGAGAGGAGCAGAGCACTGGGACCCGTTTGACAAAAACCGGCTTCCCACGGGAAAGTCTTTCTCCACGTGAGACATGCTCCCAGGTGCCTGTGGCAAGGGGAAGGAAATGCCATACACTGACCTGGAAGAGACCACAGGGCCCAGGCACAGTCTGAACCCTTCCCTCAACCCGGCGGTTTTGCTAGCAGGAGTTCAACCCCAACGAACACAGCCCGGAGACCCCTGGGGCAAAAACGGCTTCCGACGAACAATAGGTGCTTGCTGTGGAACACCTATCCCAAGTGGGGGTAGCCAGCTCAACAAAATGCCACACACCCAGGTGTAAGAAACAACATTGCCCAGCCATGGTCTAAGCCCCTCACCTCGTCCCTGTGCTTTGGGGAGCCGGAGGGACAGCCGAGGCACACGGCCCTGAGACCCCTTTGCAAAAAGCCGGCTTCCCACGGAGACAGTTTTCCTGAGGTGCAGACCCTATCCCAAGTGGTTGTGGCAAGCTAAAGCAAATGCCCTCCACTTCTCTGGAAGAAACCACAGTGCCCGGCCATGTTCTAAGCCCTCCCATCCTCCCTGGGCTTCTGGCAGCAAGAGTGAAAAGAGAGGAGCAGAGCACTGGGACCCGTTTGACAAAACCCGGCTTCCCACGGGAAAGTCTTTCTCCACGCGCAGACATGCTCCCAGGTGCCTGGGGCAAGGGGAAGGAAATGCCATACACTGACCTGGAAGAGACCACAGGGCCCAGGCACAGTCTGAACCCTTCCCTCAACCCGGCGGTTTTGCTAGCAGGAGTTCAACCCCAACGAACACAGCCCGGAGACCCCTGGGGCAAAAACGGCTTCCGACGAACAATAGGTGCTTGCTGTGGAACACCTATCCCAAGTGGGGGAAGCCAGCTCAACAAAATGCCACACACCCAGGTGTAAGAAACAACATTGCCCAGGCATGGTCTAAGCCCTTCACCTCGTCCCTGTGCTTTGGGGAGCCGGAGGGACAGCCGAGGCACACGGCCCTGAGACCCCTTTGCAAAAAGCCGGCTTCCCACGGAGACAGTTTTCCTGAGGTGCAGACCCTATCCCAAGTGGTTGTGGCAAGCTAAAGCAAATGCCCTCCACTTCTCTGGAAGAAACCACAGTGCCCAGCCATGTTCTCAGCCCTCCCATCCTCCCTGGGCTTCTGGCAGCAGGAGTGAAAAGAGAGGAGCAGAGCACTGGGACCCGTTTGACAAAACCCGGCTTCCCACGGGAAAGTCTTTCTCCACGTGCAGACATGCTCCCAGGTGCCTGGGGCAAGGGGAAGGAAATGCCATACACTGACCTGGAAGAGACCACAGGGCCCAGGCACAGTCTGAACCCTTCCCTCAACCCGGCGGTTTTGCTAGCAGGAGTTCAACCCCAACGAACACAGCCCGGAGTCCCCTGGGGCAAAAACGGCTTCCGACGATCAATAGGTGCTTGCTGTGGAACACCTATCCCAAGTGGGGGAAGCCAGCTCAACAAAATGCCACACACCCAGGTGTAAGAAACAACATTGCCCAGGCATGGTCTAAGCCCCTCACCTCGTCCCTGTGCTTTGGGGAGCCGGAGGGACAGCCGAGGCACACGGCCCTGAGACCCCTTTGCAAAAAGCCGGCTTCCCACGGAGACACTTTTCCTGAGGTGCAGACCCTATCCCAAGTGGTTGTGGCAAGCTAAAGCAAATGCCCTCCACTTCTCTGGAAGAAACCACAGTGCCCAGCCATGTTCTAAGCCCTCCCATCCTCCCTGGGCTTCTGGCAGCAAGAGTGAAAAGAGAGGAGCAGAGCACTGGGACCCGTTTGACAAAACCCGGCTTCCCACGGGAAAGTCTTTCTCCACGTGCAGACATGCTCCCAGGTGCCTGGGGCAAGGGGAAGGAAATGCCATACACTGACCTGGAAGAGACCACAGGGCCCAGGCACAGTCTGAACCCTTCCCTCAACCCGGCGGTTTTGCTAGCAGGAGTTCAACCCCAACGAACACAGCCCGGAGACCCCTGGGGCAAAAAAGGCTTCCGACGAACAATAGGTGCTTGCTGTGGAACACCTATCCCAAGTGGGGGTAGCCAGCTCAACAAAATGCCACACACCCAGGTGTAAGAAACAACATTGCCCAGGCATGGTCTAAGCCCCTCACCTCGTCCCTGTGCTTTGGGGAGCCGGAGGGACAGCCGAGGCACACGGCCCTGAGACCCCTTTGCAAAAAGCCGGCTTCCCACGGAGACAGTTTTCCTGAGGTGCAGACCCTATCCCAAGTGGTTGTGGCAAGCTAAAGCAAATGCCCTCCACTTCTCTGGAAGAAACCACAGTGCCCAGCCATGTTCTAAGCCCTCCCATCCTCCCTGGGCTTCTGGCAGCAGGAGTGAAAAGAGAGGAGCAGAGCACTGGGACCCGTTTGACAAAAACCGGCTTCCCACGGGAAAGTCTTTCTCCACGTGAGACATGCTCCCAGGTGCCTGGGGCAAGGGGAAGGAAATGCCATACACTGACCTGGAAGAGACCACAGGGCCCAGGCACAGTCTGAACCCTTCCCTCAACCCGGCGGTTTTGCTAGCAGGAGTTCAACCCCAACGAACACAGCCCGGAGACCCCTGGGGCAAAAACGGCTTCCGACGATCAATAGGTGCTTGCTGTGGAACACCTATCCCAAGTGGGGGAAGCCAGCTCAACAAAATGCCACACACCCAGGTGTAAGAAACAACATTGCCCAGGCATGGTCTAAGCCCCTCACCTCGTCCCTGTGCTTTGGGGAGCCGGAGGGACAGCCGAGGCACACGGCCCTGAGACCCCTTTGCAAAAAGCCGGCTTCCCACGGAGACACTTTTCCTGAGGTGCAGACCCTATCCCAAGTGGTTGTGGCAAGCTAAAGCAAATGCCCTCCACTTCTCTGGAAGAAACCACAGTGCCCAGCCATGTTCTAAGCCCTCCCATCCTCCCTGGGCTTCTGGCAGCAAGAGTGAAAAGAGAGGAGCAGAGCACTGGGACCCGTTTGACAAAACCCGGCTTCCCACGGGAAAGTCTTTCTCCACGTGCAGACATGCTCCCAGGTGCCTGGGGCAAGGGGAAGGAAATGCCATACACTGACCTGGAAGAGACCACAGGGCCCAGGCACAGTCTGAACCCTTCCCTCAACCCGGCGGTTTTGCTAGCAGGAGTTCAACCCCAACGAACACAGCCCGGAGACCCCTGGGGCAAAAAAGGCTTCCGACGAACAATAGGTGCTTGCTGTGGAACACCTATCCCAAGTGGGGGTAGCCAGCTCAACAAAATGCCACACACCCAGGTGTAAGAAACAACATTGCCCAGGCATGGTCTAAGCCCCTCACCTCGTCCCTGTGCTTTGGGGAGCCGGAGGGACAGCCGAGGCACACGGCCCTGAGACCCCTTTGCAAAAAGCCGGCTTCCCACGGAGACAGTTTTCCTGAGGTGCAGACCCTATCCCAAGTGGTTGTGGCAAGCTAAAGCAAATGCCCTCCACTTCTCTGGAAGAAACCACAGTGCCCAGCCATGTTCTAAGCCCTCCCATCCTCCCTGGGCTTCTGGCAGCAGGAGTGAAAAGAGAGGAGCAGAGCACTGGGACCCGTTTGACAAAAACCGGCTTCCCACGGGAAAGTCTTTCTCCACGTGAGACATGCTCCCAGGTGCCTGGGGCAAGGGGAAGGAAATGCCATACACTGACCTGGAAGAGACCACAGGGCCCAGGCACAGTCTGAACCCTTCCCTCAACCCGGCGGTTTTGCTAGCAGGAGTTCAACCCCAACGAACACAGCCCGGAGACCCCTGGGGCAAAAACGGCTTCCGACGAACAATAGGTGCTTGCTGTGGAACACCTATCCCAAGTGGGGGTAGCCAGCTCAACAAAATGCCACACACCCAGGTGTAAGAAACAACATTGCCCAGCCATGGTCTAAGCCCCTCACCTCGTCCCTGTGCTTTGGGGAGCCGGAGGGACAGCCGAGGCACACGGCCCTGAGACCCCTTTGCAAAAAGCCGGCTTCCCACGGAGACAGTTTTCCTGAGGTGCAGACCCTATCCCAAGTGGTTGTGGCAAGCTAAAGCAAATGCCCTCCACTTCTCTGGAAGAAACCACAGTGCCCAGGCATGTTCTCAGCCCTCCCATCCTCCCTGGGCTTCTGGCAGCAGGAGTGAAAAGAGAGGAGCAGAGCACTGGGACCCGTTTGACAAAACCCGGCTTCCCACGGGAAAGTCTTTCTCCACGTGCAGACATGCTCCCAGGTGCCTGGGGCAAGGGGAAGGAAATGCCATACACTGACCTGGAAGAGACCACAGGGCCCAGGCACAGTCTGAACCCTTCCCTCAACCCGGCGGTTTTGCTAGCAGGAGTTCAACCCCAACGAACACAGCCCGGAGACCCCTGGGGCAAAAACGGCTTCCGACGATCAATAGGTGCTTGCTGTGGAACACCTATCCCAAGTGGGGGAAGCCAGCTCAACAAAATGCCACACACCCAGGTGTAAGAAACAACATTGCCCAGGCATGGTCTAAGCCCCTCACCTCGTCCCTGTGCTTTGGGGAGCCGGAGGGACAGCCGAGGCAGACGGCCCTGAGACCCCTTTGCAAAAAGCCGGCTTCCCACGGAGACACTTTTCCTGAGGTGCAGACCCTATCCCAAGTGGTTGTGGCAAGCTAAAGCAAATGCCCTCCACTTCTCTGGAAGAAACCACAGTGCCCAGCCATGTTCTAAGCCCTCCCATCCTCCCTGGGCTTCTGGCAGCAAGAGTGAAAAGAGAGGAGCAGAGCACTGGGACCCGTTTGACAAAACCCGGCTTCCCACGGGAAAGTCTTTCTCCACGTGCAGACATGCTCCCAGGTGCCTGGGGCAAGGGGAAGGAAATGCCATACACTGACCTGGAAGAGACCACAGGGCCCAGGCACAGTCTGAACCCTTCCCTCAACCCGGCGGTTTTGCTAGCAGGAGTTCAACCCCAACGAACACAGCCCGGAGACCCCTGGGGCAAAAAAGGCTTCCGACGAACAATAGGTGCTTGCTGTGGAACACCTATCCCAAGTGGGGGTAGCCAGCTCAACAAAATGCCACACACCCAGGTGTAAGAAACAACATTGCCCAGCCATGGTCTAAGCCCCTCACCTCGTCCCTGTGCTTTGGGGAGCCGGAGGGACAGCCGAGGCACACGGCCCTGAGACCCCTTTGCAAAAAGCCGGCTTCCCACGGAGACACTTTTCCTGAGGTGCAGACCCTATCCCAAGTGGTTGTGGCAAGCTAAAGCAAATGCCCTCCACTTCTCTGGAAGAAACCACAGTGCCCAGCCATGTTCTAAGCCCTCCCATCCTCCCTGGGCTTCTGGCAGCAGGAGTGAAAAGAGAGGAGCAGAGCACTGGGACCCGTTTGACAAAAACCGGCTTCCCACGGGAAAGTCTTTCTCCACGTGAGACATGCTCCCAGGTGCCTGTGGCAAGGGGAAGGAAATGCCATACACTGACCTGGAAGAGACCACAGGGCCCAGGCACAGTCTGAACCCTTCCCTCAACCCGGCGGTTTTGCTAGCAGGAGTTCAACCCCAACGAACACAGCCCGGAGACCCCTGGGGCAAAAACGGCTTCCGACGAACAATAGGTGCTTGCTGTGGAACACCTATCCCAAGTGGGGGTAGCCAGCTCAACAAAATGCCACACACCCAGGTGTAAGAAACAACATTGCCCAGCCATGGTCTAAGCCCCTCACCTCGTCCCTGTGCTTTGGGGAGCCGGAGGGACAGCCGAGGCACACGGCCCTGAGACCCCTTTGCAAAAAGCCGGCTTCCCACGGAGACAGTTTTCCTGAGGTGCAGACCCTATCCCAAGTGGTTGTGGCAAGCTAAAGCAAATGCCCTCCACTTCTCTGGAAGAAACCACAGTGCCCGGCCATGTTCTAAGCCCTCCCATCCTCCCTGGGCTTCTGGCAGCAAGAGTGAAAAGAGAGGAGCAGAGCACTGGGACCCGTTTGACAAAACCCGGCTTCCCACGGGAAAGTCTTTCTCCACGCGCAGACATGCTCCCAGGTGCCTGGGGCAAGGGGAAGGAAATGCCATACACTGACCTGGAAGAGACCACAGGGCCCAGGCACAGTCTGAACCCTTCCCTCAACCCGGCGGTTTTGCTAGCAGGAGTTCAACCCCAACGAACACAGCCCGGAGACCCCTGGGGCAAAAACGGCTTCCGACGAACAATAGGTGCTTGCTGTGGAACACCTATCCCAAGTGGGGGAAGCCAGCTCAACAAAATGCCACACACCCAGGTGTAAGAAACAACATTGCCCATGCATGGTTTAAGCCCCTCACCTCGTCCCTGTGCTTTGGGGAGCCGGAGGGACAGCCGAGGCACACGGCCCTGAGACCCCTTTGCAAAAAGCCGGCTTTCCACGGAGACAGTTTTCCTGAGGTGCAGACCCTATCCCAAGTGGTTGTGGCAAGGTAAAGCAAATGCCCTCCACTTCTCTGGAAGAAACCACAGTGCCCAGCCATGTTCTAAGCCCTCCCATCCTCCCTGGGCTTCTGGCAGCAGGAGTGAAAAGAGAGGAGCAGAGCACTGGGACCCGTTTGACAAAACCCGGCTTCCCACGGGAAAGTCTTTCTCCACGTGCAGACATGCTCCCAGGTGCCTGTGGCAAGGGGAAGGAAATGCCATACACTGACCTGGAAGAGACCACAGGGCCCAGGCACAGTCTGAACCCTTCCCTCAACCCGGCGGTTTTGCTAGCAGGAGTTCAACGCCAACGAACACAGCCCGGAGACCCCTGGGGCAAAAACGGCTTCCAACGAACAATAGGTGCTTGCTGTGGAACACCTATCCCAAGTGGGGGTAGCCAGCTCAACAAAATGCCACACACCCAGGTATAAGAAACAACATTGCCCAGGCATGGTCTAAGCCCCTCACCTCGTCCCTGTGCTTTGGGGAGCCGGAGGGACAGCCGAGGCACACAGCCCTGAGACCCCTTTGTAAAAAGCCGGCTTCCCACAGAGACAGTTTTCCTGAGGTGCAGACCCTATCCCAAGTGGTTGTAGCAAGGTAAAGCAAATGCCCTCCACTTCTCTGGAAGAAACCACAGTGCCCAGCCATGTTCTAAGCTCTCCCATCCTCCCTGGGCTTCTGGCAGCAGGAGTGAAAAGAGAGGAGCAGAGCACTGGGACCCGTTTGACAAAACCCGGCTTCCCACGGGAAAGTCTTTCTCCACGTGAGACATGCTCCCAGGTGCCTGGGGCAAGGGGAAGGAAATGCCATACACTGACCTGGAAGAGACCACAGGGCCCAGGCACAGTCTGAACCCTTCCCTCAACCCGGCGGTTTTGCTAGCAGGAGTTCAACCCCAACGAACACAGCCCGGAGACCCCTGGGGCAAAAACGGCTTCCGACGAACAATAGGTGCTTGCTGTGGAACACCTATCCCAAGTGGGGGTAGCCAGCTCAACAAAATGCCACACACCCAGGTGTAAGAAACAACATTGCCCAGCCATGGTCTAAGCCCCTCACCTCGTCCCTGTGCTTTGGGGAGCCGGAGGGACAGCCGAGGCACACGGCCCTGAGACCCCTTTGCAAAAAGCCGGCTTCCCACGGAGACAGTTTTCCTGAGGTGCAGACCCTATCCCAAGTGGTTGTGGCAAGCTAAAGCAAATGCCCTCCACTTCTCTGGAAGAAACCACAGTGCCCGGCCATGTTCTAAGCCCTCCCATCCTCCCTGGGCTTCTGGCAGCAAGAGTGAAAAGAGAGGAGCAGAGCACTGGGACCCGTTTGACAAAACCCGGCTTCCCACGGGAAAGTCTTTCTCCACGCGCAGACATGCTCCCAGGTGCCTGGGGCAAGGGGAAGGAAATGCCATACACTGACCTGGAAGAGACCACAGGGCCCAGGCACAGTCTGAACCCTTCCCTCAACCCGGCGGTTTTGCTAGCAGGAGTTCAACCCCAACGAACACAGCCCGGAGACCCCTGGGGCAAAAACGGCTTCCGACGAACAATAGGTGCTTGCTGTGGAACACCTATCCCAAGTGGGGGAAGCCAGCTCAACAAAATGCCACACACCCAGGTGTAAGAAACAACATTGCCCATGCATGGTTTAAGCCCCTCACCTCGTCCCTGTGCTTTGGGGAGCCGGAGGGACAGCCGAGGCACACGGCCCTGAGACCCCTTTGCAAAAAGCCGGCTTTCCACGGAGACAGTTTTCCTGAGGTGCAGACCCTATCCCAAGTGGTTGTGGCAAGGTAAAGCAAATGCCCTCCACTTCTCTGGAAGAAACCACAGTGCCCAGCCATGTTCTAAGCCCTCCCATCCTCCCTGGGCTTCTGGCAGCAGGAGTGAAAAGAGAGGAGCAGAGCACTGGGACCCGTTTGACAAAACCCGGCTTCCCACGGGAAAGTCTTTCTCCACGTGCAGACATGCTCCCAGGTGCCTGTGGCAAGGGGAAGGAAATGCCATACACTGACCTGGAAGAGACCACAGGGCCCAGGCACAGTCTGAACCCTTCCCTCAACCCGGCGGTTTTGCTAGCAGGAGTTCAACGCCAACGAACACAGCCCGGAGACCCCTGGGGCAAAAACGGCTTCCAACGAACAATAGGTGCTTGCTGTGGAACACCTATCCCAAGTGGGGGTAGCCAGCTCAACAAAATGCCACACACCCAGGTATAAGAAACAACATTGCCCAGGCATGGTCTAAGCCCCTCACCTCGTCCCTGTGCTTTGGGGAGCCGGAGGGACAGCCGAGGCACACAGCCCTGAGACCCCTTTGTAAAAAGCCGGCTTCCCACAGAGACAGTTTTCCTGAGGTGCAGACCCTATCCCAAGTGGTTGTAGCAAGGTAAAGCAAATGCCCTCCACTTCTCTGGAAGAAACCACAGTGCCCAGCCATGTTCTAAGCTCTCCCATCCTCCCTGGGCTTCTGGCAGCAGGAGTGAAAAGAGAGGAGCAGAGCACTGGGACCCGTTTGACAAAACCCGGCTTCCCACGGGAAAGTCTTTCTCCACGTGAGACATGCTCCCAGGTGCCTGGGGCAAGGGGAAGGAAATGCCATACACTGACCTGGAAGAGACCACAGGGCCCAGGCACAGTCTGAACCCTTCCCTCAACCCGGCGGTTTTGCTAGCAGGAGTTCAACCCCAACGAACACAGCCCGGAGACCCCTGGGGCAAAAACGGCTTCCGACGAACAATAGGTGCTTGCTGTGGAACACCTATCCCAAGTGGGGGTAGCCAGCTCAACAAAATGCCACACACCCAGGTGTAAGAAACAACATTGCCCAGCCATGGTCTAAGCCCCTCACCTCGTCCCTGTGCTTTGGGGAGCCGGAGGGACAGCCGAGGCACACGGCCCTGAGACCCCTTTGCAAAAAGCCGGCTTCCCACGGAGACAGTTTTCCTGAGGTGCAGACCCTATCCCAAGTGGTTGTGGCAAGCTAAAGCAAATGCCCTCCACTTCTCTGGAAGAAACCACAGTGCCCAGGCATGTTCTCAGCCCTCCCATCCTCCCTGGGCTTCTGGCAGCAGGAGTGAAAAGAGAGGAGCAGAGCACTGGGACCCGTTTGACAAAACCCGGCTTCCCACGGGAAAGTCTTTCTCCACGTGCAGACATGCTCCCAGGTGCCTGTGGCAAGGGGAAGGAAATGCCATACACTGACCTGGAAGAGACCACAGGGCCCAGGCACAGTCTGAACCCTTCCCTCAACCCGGCGGTTTTGCTAGCAGGAGTTCAACCCCAACGAACACAGCCCGGAGACCCCTGGGGCAAAAACGGCTTCCGACGATCAATAGGTGCTTGCTGTGGAACACCTATCCCAAGTGGGGGAAGCCAGCTCAACAAAATGCCACACACCCAGGTGTAAGAAACAACATTGCCCAGGCATGGTCTAAGCCCCTCACCTCGTCCCTGTGCTTTGGGGAGCCGGAGGGACAGCCGAGGCACACGGCCCTGAGACCCCTTTGCAAAAAGCCGGCTTCCCACGGAGACACTTTTCCTGAGGTGCAGACCCTATCCCAAGTGGTTGTGGCAAGCTAAAGCAAATGCCCTCCACTTCTCTGGAAGAAACCACAGTGCCCAGCCATGTTCTAAGCCCTCCCATCCTCCCTGGGCTTCTGGCAGCAAGAGTGAAAAGAGAGGAGCAGAGCACTGGGACCCGTTTGACAAAACCCGGCTTCCCACGGGAAAGTCTTTCTCCACGTGCAGACATGCTCCCAGGTGCCTGGGGCAAGGGGAAGGAAATGCCATACACTGACCTGGAAGAGACCACAGGGCCCAGGCACAGTCTGAACCCTTCCCTCAACCCGGCGGTTTTGCTAGCAGGAGTTCAACCCCAACGAACACAGCCCGGAGACCCCTGGGGCAAAAAAGGCTTCCGACGAACAATAGGTGCTTGCTGTGGAACACCTATCCCAAGTGGGGGTAGCCAGCTCAACAAAATGCCACACACCCAGGTGTAAGAAACAACATTGCCCAGGCATGGTCTAAGCCCCTCACCTCGTCCCTGTGCTTTGGGGAGCCGGAGGGACAGCCGAGGCACACGGCCCTGAGACCCCTTTGCAAAAAGCCGGCTTCCCACGGAGACAGTTTTCCTGAGGTGCAGACCCTATCCCAAGTGGTTGTGGCAAGCTAAAGCAAATGCCCTCCACTTCTCTGGAAGAAACCACAGTGCCCAGCCATGTTCTAAGCCCTCCCATCCTCCCTGGGCTTCTGGCAGCAGGAGTGAAAAGAGAGGAGCAGAGCACTGGGACCCGTTTGACAAAAACCGGCTTCCCACGGGAAAGTCTTTCTCCACGTGAGACATGCTCCCAGGTGCCTGGGGCAAGGGGAAGGAAATGCCATACACTGACCTGGAAGAGACCACAGGGCCCAGGCACAGTCTGAACCCTTCCCTCAACCCGGCGGTTTTGCTAGCAGGAGTTCAACCCCAACGAACACAGCCCGGAGACCCCTGGGGCAAAAACGGCTTCCGACGAACAATAGGTGCTTGCTGTGGAACACCTATCCCAAGTGGGGGTAGCCAGCTCAACAAAATGCCACACACCCAGGTGTAAGAAACAACATTGCCCAGCCATGGTCTAAGCCCCTCACCTCGTCCCTGTGCTTTGGGGAGCCGGAGGGACAGCCGAGGCACACGGCCCTGAGACCCCTTTGCAAAAAGCCGGCTTCCCACGGAGACAGTTTTCCTGAGGTGCAGACCCTATCCCAAGTGGTTGTGGCAAGCTAAAGCAAATGCCCTCCACTTCTCTGGAAGAAACCACAGTGCCCAGGCATGTTCTCAGCCCTCCCATCCTCCCTGGGCTTCTGGCAGCAGGAGTGAAAAGAGAGGAGCAGAGCACTGGGACCCGTTTGACAAAACCCGGCTTCCCACGGGAAAGTCTTTCTCCACGTGCAGACATGCTCCCAGGTGCCTGTGGCAAGGGGAAGGAAATGCCATACACTGACCTGGAAGAGACCACAGGGCCCAGGCACAGTCTGAACCCTTCCCTCAACCCGGCGGTTTTGCTAGCAGGAGTTCAACCCCAACGAACACAGCCCGGAGACCCCTGGGGCAAAAACGGCTTCCGACGATCAATAGGTGCTTGCTGTGGAACACCTATCCCAAGTGGGGGAAGCCAGCTCAACAAAATGCCACACACCCAGGTGTAAGAAACAACATTGCCCAGGCATGGTCTAAGCCCCTCACCTCGTCCCTGTGCTTTGGGGAGCCGGAGGGACAGCCGAGGCACACGGCCCTGAGACCCCTTTGCAAAAAGCCGGCTTCCCACGGAGACACTTTTCCTGAGGTGCAGACCCTATCCCAAGTGGTTGTGGCAAGCTAAAGCAAATGCCCTCCACTTCTCTGGAAGAAACCACAGTGCCCAGCCATGTTCTAAGCCCTCCCATCCTCCCTGGGCTTCTGGCAGCAAGAGTGAAAAGAGAGGAGCAGAGCACTGGGACCCGTTTGACAAAACCCGGCTTCCCACGGGAAAGTCTTTCTCCACGTGCAGACATGCTCCCAGGTGCCTGGGGCAAGGGGAAGGAAATGCCATACACTGACCTGGAAGAGACCACAGGGCCCAGGCACAGTCTGAACCCTTCCCTCAACCCGGCGGTTTTGCTAGCAGGAGTTCAACCCCAACGAACACAGCCCGGAGACCCCTGGGGCAAAAAAGGCTTCCGACGAACAATAGGTGCTTGCTGTGGAACACCTATCCCAAGTGGGGGTAGCCAGCTCAACAAAATGCCACACACCCAGGTGTAAGAAACAACATTGCCCAGGCATGGTCTAAGCCCCTCACCTCGTCCCTGTGCTTTGGGGAGCCGGAGGGACAGCCGAGGCACACGGCCCTGAGACCCCTTTGCAAAAAGCCGGCTTCCCACGGAGACAGTTTTCCTGAGGTGCAGACCCTATCCCAAGTGGTTGTGGCAAGCTAAAGCAAATGCCCTCCACTTCTCTGGAAGAAACCACAGTGCCCAGCCATGTTCTAAGCCCTCCCATCCTCCCTGGGCTTCTGGCAGCAGGAGTGAAAAGAGAGGAGCAGAGCACTGGGACCCGTTTGACAAAAACCGGCTTCCCACGGGAAAGTCTTTCTCCACGTGAGACATGCTCCCAGGTGCCTGGGGCAAGGGGAAGGAAATGCCATACACTGACCTGGAAGAGACCACAGGGCCCAGGCACAGTCTGAACCCTTCCCTCAACCCGGCGGTTTTGCTAGCAGGAGTTCAACCCCAACGAACACAGCCCGGAGACCCCTGGGGCAAAAACGGCTTCCGACGAACAATAGGTGCTTGCTGTGGAACACCTATCCCAAGTGGGGGTAGCCAGCTCAACAAAATGCCACACACCCAGGTGTAAGAAACAACATTGCCCAGCCATGGTCTAAGCCCCTCACCTCGTCCCTGTGCTTTGGGGAGCCGGAGGGACAGCCGAGGCACACGGCCCTGAGACCCCTTTGCAAAAAGCCGGCTTCCCACGGAGACAGTTTTCCTGAGGTGCAGACCCTATCCCAAGTGGTTGTGGCAAGCTAAAGCAAATGCCCTCCACTTCTCTGGAAGAAACCACAGTGCCCAGGCATGTTCTCAGCCCTCCCATCCTCCCTGGGCTTCTGGCAGCAGGAGTGAAAAGAGAGGAGCAGAGCACTGGGACCCGTTTGACAAAACCCGGCTTCCCACGGGAAAGTCTTTCTCCACGTGCAGACATGCTCCCAGGTGCCTGGGGCAAGGGGAAGGAAATGCCATACACTGACCTGGAAGAGACCACAGGGCCCAGGCACAGTCTGAACCCTTCCCTCAACCCGGCGGTTTTGCTAGCAGGAGTTCAACCCCAACGAACACAGCCCGGAGACCCCTGGGGCAAAAACGGCTTCCGACGATCAATAGGTGCTTGCTGTGGAACACCTATCCCAAGTGGGGGAAGCCAGCTCAACAAAATGCCACACACCCAGGTGTAAGAAACAACATTGCCCAGGCATGGTCTAAGCCCCTCACCTCGTCCCTGTGCTTTGGGGAGCCGGAGGGACAGCCGAGGCAGACGGCCCTGAGACCCCTTTGCAAAAAGCCGGCTTCCCACGGAGACACTTTTCCTGAGGTGCAGACCCTATCCCAAGTGGTTGTGGCAAGCTAAAGCAAATGCCCTCCACTTCTCTGGAAGAAACCACAGTGCCCAGCCATGTTCTAAGCCCTCCCATCCTCCCTGGGCTTCTGGCAGCAAGAGTGAAAAGAGAGGAGCAGAGCACTGGGACCCGTTTGACAAAACCCGGCTTCCCACGGGAAAGTCTTTCTCCACGTGCAGACATGCTCCCAGGTGCCTGGGGCAAGGGGAAGGAAATGCCATACACTGACCTGGAAGAGACCACAGGGCCCAGGCACAGTCTGAACCCTTCCCTCAACCCGGCGGTTTTGCTAGCAGGAGTTCAACCCCAACGAACACAGCCCGGAGACCCCTGGGGCAAAAAAGGCTTCCGACGAACAATAGGTGCTTGCTGTGGAACACCTATCCCAAGTGGGGGTAGCCAGCTCAACAAAATGCCACACACCCAGGTGTAAGAAACAACATTGCCCAGGCATGGTCTAAGCCCCTCACCTCGTCCCTGTGCTTTGGGGAGCCGGAGGGACAGCCGAGGCACACGGCCCTGAGACCCCTTTGCAAAAAGCCGGCTTCCCACGGAGACAGTTTTCCTGAGGTGCAGACCCTATCCCAAGTGGTTGTGGCAAGCTAAAGCAAATGCCCTCCACTTCTCTGGAAGAAACCACAGTGCCCAGCCATGTTCTAAGCCCTCCCATCCTCCCTGGGCTTCTGGCAGCAGGAGTGAAAAGAGAGGAGCAGAGCACTGGGACCCGTTTGACAAAAACCGGCTTCCCACGGGAAAGTCTTTCTCCACGTGAGACATGCTCCCAGGTGCCTGGGGCAAGGGGAAGGAAATGCCATACACTGACCTGGAAGAGACCACAGGGCCCAGGCACAGTCTGAACCCTTCCCTCAACCCGGCGGTTTTGCTAGCAGGAGTTCAACCCCAACGAACACAGCCCGGAGACCCCTGGGGCAAAAACGGCTTCCGACGAACAATAGGTGCTTGCTGTGGAACACCTATCCCAAGTGGGGGTAGCCAGCTCAACAAAATGCCACACACCCAGGTGTAAGAAACAACATTGCCCAGCCATGGTCTAAGCCCCTCACCTCGTCCCTGTGCTTTGGGGAGCCGGAGGGACAGCCGAGGCACACGGCCCTGAGACCCCTTTGCAAAAAGCCGGCTTCCCACGGAGACAGTTTTCCTGAGGTGCAGACCCTATCCCAAGTGGTTGTGGCAAGCTAAAGCAAATGCCCTCCACTTCTCTGGAAGAAACCACAGTGCCCGGCCATGTTCTAAGCCCTCCCATCCTCCCTGGGCTTCTGGCAGCAAGAGTGAAAAGAGAGGAGGGGAGCACTGGGACCCGTTTGACAAAACCCGGCTTCCCACGGGAAAGTCTTTCTCCACGTGCAGACATGCTCCCAGGTGCCTGTGGCAAGGGGAAGGAAATGCCATACACTGACCTGGAAGAGACCACAGGGCCCAGGCACAGTCTGAACCCTTCCCTCAACCCGGCGGTTTTGCTAGCAGGAGTTCAACCCCAACGAACACAGCCCGGAGACCCCTGGGGCAAAAACGGCTTCCGAAGAAAAATAGGTGCTTCCTGTGGAACACCTATCCCAAGTGGGGGTAGCCAGCTCAACAAAATGCCACAACCCAGGTCTTAGAAATAACATTGCCCAGGCATGGTCTAAGCCCCTCACCTCGTCCCTGTGCTTTGGGGAGCCGGAGGGACAGCCGAGGCACACGGCCCTGAGACCCCTTTGCAAAAAGCCGGCTTCCCACGGAGACAGTTTTCCTGAGGTGCAGACCCTATCCCAAGTGGTTGTGGCAAGCTAAAGCAAATGCCCTCCACTTCTCTGGAAGAAACCACAGTGCCCAGGCATGTTCTCAGCCCTCCCATCCTCCCTGGGCTTCTGGCAGCAGGAGTGAAAAGAGAGGAGCAGAGCACTGGGACCCGTTTGACAAAACCCGGCTTCCCACGGGAAAGTCTTTCTCCACGTGCAGACATGCTCCCAGGTGCCTGTGGCAAGGGGAAGGAAATGCCATACACTGACATGGAAGAGACCACAGGGCCCAGGCACAGTCTGAACCCTTCCCTCAACCTGGCGGTTTTGCTAGCAGGAGTTCAACCCCAACGAACACAGCCCGGAGACCCCTGGGGCAAAAACGGCTTCCGACGATCAATAGGTGCTTACTGTGGAACACCTATCCCAAGTGGGGGAAGCCAGCTCAACAAAATGCCACACACCCAGGTGTAAGAAACAACATTGCCCAGGCATGGTCTAAGCCCCTCACCTCGTCCCTGTGCTTTGGGGAGCCGGAGGGACAGCCGAGGCACACGGCCCTGAGACCCCTTTGCAAAAAGCCGGCTTCCCATGGAGACACTTTTCCTGAGGTGCAGACCCTATCCCAAGTGGTTGTGGCAAGCTAAAGCAAATGCCCTCCACTTCTCTGGAAGAAACCACAGTGCCCAGCCATGTTCTAAGCCCTCCCATCCTCCCTGGGCTTCTGGCAGCAAGAGTGAAAAGAGAGGAGCAGAGCACTGGGACCCGTTTGACAAAACCCGGCTTCCCAGGGGAAAGTCTTTCTCCACGTGCAGACATGCTCCCAGGTGCCTGGGGCAAGGGGAAGGAAATGCCATACACTGACCTGGAAGAGACCACAGGGCCCAGGCACAGTCTGAACCCTTCCCTCAACCCGGCGGTTTTGCTAGCAGGAGTTCAACCCCAACGAACACAGCCCGGAGACCCCTGGGGCAAAAACGGCTTCCGACGATCAATAGGTGCTTGCTGTGGAACACCTATCCCAAGTGGGGGAAGCCAGCTCAACAAAATGCCACACACCCAGGTGTAAGAAACAACATTGCCCAGGCATGGTCTAAGCCCCTCACCTCGTCCCTGTGCTTTGGGGAGCCGGAGGGACAGCCGAGGCAGACGGCCCTGAGACCCCTTTGCAAAAAGCCGGCTTCCCACGGAGACACTTTTCCTGAGGTGCAGACCCTATCCCAAGTGGTTGTGGCAAGCTAAAGCAAATGCCCTCCACTTCTCTGGAAGAAACCACAGTGCCCAGCCATGTTCTAAGCCCTCCCATCCTCCCTGGGCTTCTGGCAGCAGGAGTGAAAAGAGAGGAGCAGAGCACTGGGACCCGTTTGACAAAACCCGGCTTCCCACGGGAAAGTCTTTCTCCACGTGCAGACATGCTCCCAGGTGCCTGGGGCAAGGGGAAGGAAATGCCATACACTGACCTGGAAGAGACCACAGGGCCCAGGCACAGTCTGAACCCTTCCCTCAACCCGGCGGTTTTGCTAGCAGGAGTTCAACCCCAACGAACACAGCCCGGAGACCCCTGGGGCAAAAACGGCTTCCGACGATCAATAGGTGCTTGCTGTGGAACACCTATCCCAAGTGGGGGAAGCCAGCTCAACAAAATGCCACACACCCAGGTGTAAGAAACAACATTGCCCAGGCATGGTCTAAGCCCCTCACCTCGTCCCTGTGCTTTGGGGAGCCGGAGGGACAGCCGAGGCCCACGGCCCTGAGACCCCTTTGCAAAAAGCCGGCTTCCTACAGCGACAGTTTTCCTGAGGTGCAGACCCTATCCCAAGTGGTTGTGGCAAGGTAAAGCAAATGCCCTCCACTTCTCTGGAGGAAACCACAGTGCCCAGGCATGTTCTAAGCCCTCCCATCCTCCCTGGGCTTCTGGCAGCAGGAGTGAAAAAAGAGGAGCAGAGCACTGGGACCCGTTTGACAAAACCCGGCTTCCCACGGGAAAGTCTTTCTCCACGTGCAGACATGCTCCCAGGTGCCTGTGGCAAGGGGAAGGAAATGCCATACACTGACCTGGAAGAGACCACAGGGCCCAGGCACAGTCTGAACCCTTCCCTCAACCCGGCGGTTTTGCTAGCAGGAGTTCAACCCCAACGAACACAACCCGGAGACCCCTGGGGCAAAAACGGCTTCCGAAGAAAAATAGGTGCTTGCTGTGGAACACCTATCCCAAGTGGGGGTAGCCAGCTCAACAAAATGCCACACACCCAGGTGTAAGAAACAACATGGCCCAGGCATGGTCTAAGCCCCTCACCTCGTCCCTGTGCTTTGGGGAGCCGGAGGGACAGCCGAGGCACACGGCCCTGAGACCCCTTTGCAAAAAGCCGGCTTCCCACGGAGACAGTTTTCCTGAGGTGCAGACCCTATCCCAAGTGGTTGTGGCAAGCTAAAGCAAATGCCCTCCACTTCTCTGGAAGAAACCACAGTGCCCAGGCATGTTCTCAGCCCTCCCATCCTCCCTGGGCTTCTGGCAGCAGGAGTGAAAAGAGAGGAGCAGAGCACTGGGACCCGTTTGACAAAACCCGGCTTCCCACGGGAAAGTCTTTCTCCACGTGCAGACATGCTCCCAGGTGCCTGGGGCAAGGGGAAGGAAATGCCATACACTGACCTGGAAGAGACCACAGGGCCCAGGCACAGTCTGAACCCTTCCCTCAACCCGGCGGTTTTGCTAGCAGGAGTTCAACCCCAACGAACACAGCCCGGAGACCCCTGGGGCAAAAACGGCTTCCGACGATCAATAGGTGCTTGCTGTGGAACACCTATCCCAAGTGGGGGAAGCCAGCTCAACAAAATGCCACACACCCAGGTGTAAGAAACAACATTGCCCAGGCATGGTCTAAGCCCCTCACCTCGTCCCTGTGCTTTGGGGAGCCGGAGGGACAGCCGAGGCACACGGCCCTGAGGCCCCTTTGCAAAAAGCCGGCTTCCCACGGAGACACTTTTCCTGAGGTGCAGACCCTATCCCAAGTGGTTGTGGCAAGCTAAAGCAAATGCCCTCCACTTCTCTGGAAGAAACCACAGTGCCCAGCCATGTTCTAAGCCCTCCCATCCTCCCTGGGCTTCTGGCAGCAAGAGTGAAAAGAGAGGAGCAGAGCACTGGGACCCGTTTGACAAAACCCGGCTTCCCACGGGAAAGTCTTTCTCCACGTGCAGACATGCTCCCAGGTGCCTGGGGCAAGGGGAAGGAAATGCCATACACTGACCTGGAAGAGAGCACAGGGCCCAGGCACAGTCTGAACCCTTCCCTCAACCCGGCGGTTTTGCTAGCAGGAGTTCAACCCCAACGAACACAGCCCGGAGACCCCTGGGGCAAAAAAGGCTTCCGACGAACAATAGGTGCTTGCTGTGGAACACCTATCCCAAGTGGGGGTAGCCAGCTCAACAAAATGCCACACACCCAGGTGTAAGAAACAACATTGCCCAGGCATGGTCTAAGCCCCTCACCTCGTCCCTGTGCTTTGGGGAGCCGGAGGGACAGCCGAGGCACACGGCCCTGAGACCCCTTTGCAAAAAGCCGGCTTCCCACGGAGACAGTTTTCCTGAGGTGCAGACCCTATCCCAAGTGGTTGTGGCAAGCTAAAGCAAATGCCCTCCACTTCTCTGGAAGAAACCACAGTGCCCAGCCATGTTCTAAGCCCTCCCATCCTCCCTGGGCTTCTGGCAGCAGGAGTGAAAAGAGAAGAGCAGAGCACTGGGACCCATTTGACAAAAACCGGCTTCCCACGGGAAAGTCTTTCTCCACGTGAGACATGCTCCCAGGTGCCTGGGGCAAGGGGAAGGAAATGCCATACACTGACCTGGAAGAGACCACAGGGCCCAGGCACAGTCTGAACCCTTCCCTCAACCCGGCGGTTTTGCTAGCAGGAGTTCAACGCCAACGAACACAGCCCGGAGACCCCTGGGGCAAAAACGGCTTCCAACGAACAATAGGTGCTTGCTGTGGAACACCTATCCCAAGTGGGGGTAGCCAGCTCAACAAAATGCCACACACCCAGGTGTAAGAAACAACATTGCCCAGGCATGGTCTAAGCCCCTCACCTCGTCCCTGTGCTTTGGGGAGCCGGAGGGACAGCCGAGGCACACAGCCCTGAGACCCCTTTGTAAAAAGCCGGCTTCCCACAGAGACAGTTTTCCTGAGGTGCAGACCCTATCCCAAGTGGTTGTAGCAAGGTAAAGCAAATGCCCTCCACTTCTCTGGAAGAAACCACAGTGCCCAGCCATGTTCTAAGCTCTCCCATCCTCCCTGGGCTTCTGGCAGCAGGAGTGAAAAGAGAGGAGCAGAGCACAGGGTCCCGTTTGACAAAACCCGGCTTCCCACGGGAAAGTCTTTCTCCACGTGCAGACATGCTCCCAGGTGCCTGGGGCAAGGGGAAGGAAATGCCATACACTGACCTGGAAGAGACCACAGGGCCCAGGCACAGTCTGAACCCTTCCCTCAACCCGGCGGTTTTGCTAGCAGGAGTTCAACCCCAACGAACACAGCCCGGAGACCCCTGGGGCAAAAACGGCTTCCGACGAACAATAGGTGCTTGCTGTGGAACACCTATCCCAAGTGGGGGTAGCCAGCTCAACAAAATGCCACACACCCAGGTGTAAGAAACAACATTGCCCAGCCATGGTCTAAGCCCCTCACCTCGTCCCTGTGCTTTGGGGAGCCGGAGGGACAGCCGAGGCACACGGCCCTGAGACCCCTTTGCAAAAAGCCGGCTTCCCACGGAGACAGTTTTCCTGAGGTGCAGACCCTATCCCAAGTGGTTGTGGCAAGCTAAAGCAAATGCCCTCCACTTCTCTGGAAGAAACCACAGTGCCCAGGCATGTTCTCAGCCCTCCCATCCTCCCTGGGCTTCTGGCAGCAGGAGTGAAAAGAGAGGAGCAGAGCACTGGGACCCGTTTGACAAAACCCGGCTTCCCACGGGAAAGTCTTTCTCCACGTGCAGACATGCTCCCAGGTGCCTGGGGCAAGGGGAAGGAAATGCCATACACTGACCTGGAAGAGACCACAGGGCCCAGGCACATCTGAACCCTTTCCTCAACCCGGCGGTTTTGCTAGCAGGAGTTCAACCCCAACGAACACAGCCCGGAGACCCCTGGGGCAAAAACGGCTTCCGACGATCAATAGGTGCTTGCTGTGGAACACCTATCCCAAGTGGGGGAAGCCAGCTCAACAAAATGCCACACACCCAGGTGTAAGAAACAACATTGCCCAGGCATGGTCTAAGCCCCTCACCTCGTCCCTGTGCTTTGGGGAGCCGGAGGGACAGCCGAGGCACACGGCCCTGAGGCCCCTTTGCAAAAAGCCGCCTTCCCACGGAGACACTTTTCCTGAGGTGCAGACCCTATCCCAAGTGGTTGTGGCAAGCTAAAGCAAATGCCCTCCACTTCTCTGGAAGAAACCACAGTGCCCAGCCATGTTCTAAGCCCTCCCATCCTCCCTGGGCTTCTGGCAGCAGGAGTGAAAAGAGAGGAGCAGAGCACTGGGACCCGTTTGACAAAACCCGGCTTCCCACGGGAAAGTGTTTCTCCACGTGCAGACATGCTCCCAGGTGCCTGGGGCAAGGGGAAGGAAATGCCATACACTGACCTGGAAGAGACCACAGGGCCCATGCACAGTCTGAACCCTTCCCTCAACCCGGCGGTTTTGCTAGCAGGAGTTCAACCCCAAAGAACACAGCCCGGAGACCCCTGGGGCAAAAACGGCTTCCGACGAACAATAGGTGCTTGCTGTGGAACACCTATCCCAAGTGGGGGTAGCCAGCTCAACAAAATGCCACACACCCATGTGTAAGAAACAACATTGCCCAGGCATGGTCTAAGCCCTTCACCTCGTCCCTGTGCTTTGGGGTGCCGGAGGGACAGCCGAGGCACACGGCCCTGAGACCCCTTTGCAAAAAGCCGGCTTCCCACGGAGACACTTTTCCTGAGGTGCAGACCCTATCCCAAGTGGTTGTGGCAAGCTAAAGCAAATGCCCTCCACTTCTCTGGAAGAAACCACAGTGCCCAGCCATGTTCTAAGCCCTCCCATCCTCCCTGGGCTTCTGGCAGCAAGAGTGAAAAGAGAGGAGCAGAGCACTGGGACCCGTTTGACAAAACCCGGCTTCCCACGGGAAAGCCTTTCTCCACGTGCAGACCTGCTCCCAGGTGCCTGTGGCAAGGGGAAGGAAATGCCATACACTGACCTGGAATAGACCACAGGGCCGAGGCACAGTCTGAGCACTTCCCTCATCCCGGCGGTTTTCCTAGCAGGAGTTCAACCCCAACGAACACGGACCGGAGACCGCCTGGGGCCAAAACGGCCTCCGACTAACAATACACTCTTGCAGTGGAAATCCTATCCCAAGGTGAGTTAGCCAGGTCAACAAAATGCCACACACCCAGGTGGAAGAGACAACATGGCCCAGGCATGGTCTAAGCCCCTCACCTCGTCCCTGTGCTCTGGGGAGCCGGAGGGACCCCGAGGCCCACGGCCCTGAGGCCCGTTGGGCAGAAAGCCGGCTTCCCACGGAAACCGCTTTCCTGAGGTGCAGACCCTATCCCAAGGGCTGGTGGCAAGGGAAAGCAAATGCCATCCCCTTCTCTGGAAGAAACCCCAGTGCCCAGCCATGTTCTAAGCTCTCCCCTCCTCCCTGGGCTTCTGGCAGCTGGAGTGAAAAGAGAGGAGCACTGCACTGGGACCCGGTTGACAGAAACCGGCTTCCCACGAGGAAGTCCTTCTCCACGTGCAGACATGCTCCTCAGTGCCTGTGGAACGTGAAGGAAATGCCATACACTGACCTGGAAGAGACCACAGGGATCAGGCACAGTCTGAGCCCTTCCCTCATCCCGGCGGTTTTGCTAGCAGGAGTTCAACCCCAACGAACACAGCCCGGGGACACCCTGGGGCCTAAACAGCTTCCGACGAACAATATGCTCTTGCTGTGGAAATCCTATCCCAAGTGGGGGTAGCCAGGTCAACAAAATGCCACACACCCAGGTGGAAGAAACAACATGGCCCAGGCATGGTCTAAGCCCCTCACCTCGTCCCTGTGCTTTGGGGAGCCTGAGGGACCCCGAGGCCCACGGCCCTGAGGCCCGTTGGGCAGAAAGCAGGCTTCCCACGGAAACAGCTTCCCTGAGTTGCAGACCCTATCCCAAGGGCTGGTGGCAAGGGAAAGCAAATGCCATCTCCTTCTCTCGAAGAAACCCCAGTGCCCAGCCATGTTGTAAGCCCTCCCCTCCTCCCTGGGCTTCTGGCAGCAGGAGTGAAAAGAGAGTTGCACAGCACTGGGACCCGTTTGACAGAAACCGGCCTCCCACGAGGAAGTCCTTCCCCACGTGTAGACATGCTCCCCAGTGCCTGTGGCAAGGTGAAGGAAATGCCATACACTGACCTAGAAGAGACCACAGGGCCCAGGCACAGTGTGAACCCTTCCCTCATCCCGGCAGTTTTGCTAGCAGGAGTTCAACCCCAACGAACACAGCTCGGAGACCCTGAGGTAAAAACGGCTTCCGAAGAACAAGAGGTGCTTGCTGTGGAAAACCTATCCCAAGTTGGGGTAGCCAGGTGAACAAAATGCCACACACCCAGGTGTAAGAAACAACATTGCCCAGGCACGGTCTAAGCCCCTCACCTCGTCCCTGTGCTTTGGGGAGCCGGAGGGACTGCCGAGGCCCACGGCCCTGAGACACCTTTCGAAAAAGGCGGCTTCCCACGGAAACAGTTTTCCTGAGGTACAGACCCTCTCCCAAGTGGTTGTGGCAAGGTAAAGCAAATGCCCTCCACGTCTCTGGAAGAAACCACAGTGCCCAGCCATGTTCTAAGCCCTCCCATCCTCCCTGGGCTTCTGGCAGCAGGAGTGAAAAAAGAGGAGCAGAGCACTGGGACCCGTTTGACAAAACCCGGCTTCCCACGGGAAAGTCTTTCTCCACGTGCAGACATGCTCCCAGGTGCCTGTGGCAAGGGGAAGGAAATGCCATACACTGACCTGGAAGAGACCACAGGGCCCAGGCACAGTCTGAACCCTTCCCTCAACCCGGCGGTTTTGCTAGCAGGAGTTCAACCCCAACGAACACAACCCGGAGACCCCTGGGGCAAAAACGGCTTCCGAAGAAAAATAGGTGCTTGCTGTGGAACACCTATCCCAAGTGGGGGTAGCCAGCTCAACAAAATGCCACACACCCATGTGTAAGAAACAACATTGCCCAGGCATGGTCTAAGCCCTTCACCTCGTCCCTGTGCTTTGGGGAGCCGGAGGGACAGCCGAGGCACACGGCCCTGAGACCCCTTTGCAAAAAGCCGGCTTCCCACGGAGACACTTTTCCTGAGGTGCAGACCCTATCCCAAGTGGTTGTGGCAAGCTAAAGCAAATGCCCTCCACTTCTCTGGAAGAAACCACAGTGCCCAGCCATGTTCTAAGCCCTCCCATCCTCCCTGGGCTTCTGGCAGCAGGAGTGAAAAGAGAGGAGCAGAGCACTTGGACCCGTTTGACAAAACCCGGCTTCCCACGGGAAAGTCTTTCTCCAAGCGCAGACATGCTCCCAGGTGCCTGGGGCAAGGGGAAGGAAATGCCATACACTGACCTGGAAGAGACCACAGGGCCCAGGCACAGTCTGAACCCTTCCCTCAACCCGGCGGTTTTGCTAGCAGGAGTTCAACCCCAACGAACACAGCCCGGAGACCCCTGGGGCAAAAACGGCTTCCGACGATCAATAGGTGCTTGCTGTGGAACACCTGTCCCAAGTGGGGGAAGCCAGCTCAACAAAATGCCACACACCCAGGTGTAAGAAACAACATTGCCCAGGCATGGTCTAAGCCCCTCACCTCGTCCCTGTGCTTTGGGGAGCCGTAGAGACAGCCGAGGCCCACGGCCCTGAGACCCCTTTGCAAAAAGCCGGCTTCCCAAGGAGACACTTTTCCTGAGGTGCAGACCCTATCCCAAGTGGTTGTGGCAAGCTAAAGCAAATGCCCTCCACTTCTCTGGAAGAAACCACAGTGCCCAGCCATGTTCTAAGCCCTCCCATCCTCGCTGGGCTTCTGGCAGCAGGAGTGAAAAGAGAGGAGCAGAGCACTGGGACCCGTTTGACAAAACCCGGCTTCCCACGGGAAAGTCTTTCTCCACGTGCAGACATGCTCCCAGGTGCCTGGGGCAAGGGGAAGGAAATGCCATACACTGACCTGGAAGAGACCACAGGGCCCAGGCACAGTCTGAACCCTTCCCTCAACCCGGCGGTTTTGCTAGCAGGAGTTCAACGCCAACGAACACAGCCCGGAGACCCCTGGGGCAAAAACGGCTTCCAACGAACAATAGGTGCTTGCTGTGGAACACCTATCCCAAGTGGGGGTAGCCAGCTCAACAAAATGCCACACACCCAGGTATAAGAAACAACATTGCCCAGGCATGGTCTAAGCCCCTCACCTCGTCCCTGTGCTTTGGGGAGCCGGAGGGACAGCCGAGGCACACAGCCCTGAGACCCCTTTGTAAAAAGCCGGCTTCCCACAGAGACAGTTTTCCTGAGGTGCAGACCCTATCCCAAGTGGTTGTAGCAAGGTAAAGCAAATGCCCTCCACTTCTCTGGAAGAAACCACAGTGCCCAGCCATGTTCTAAGCTCTCCCATCCTCCCTGGGCTTCTGGCAGCAGGAGTGAAAAGAGAGGAGCAGAGCACAGGGACCCGTTTGACAAAACCCGGCTTCCCACGGGAAAGTCTTTCTCCACGTGAGACATGCTCCCAGGTGCCTGGGGCAAGGGGAAGGAAATGCCATACACTGACCTGGAAGAGACCACAGGGCCCAGGCACAGTCTGAACCCTTCCCTCAACCCGGCGGTTTTGCTAGCAGGAGTTCAACCCCAACGAACACAGCCCGGAGACCCCTGGGGCAAAAACGGCTTCCGACGAACAATAGGTGCTTGCTGTGGAACACCTATCCCAAGTGGGGGTAGCCAGCTCAACAAAATGCCACACACCCAGGTGTAAGAAACAACATTGCCCAGCCATGGTCTAAGCCCCTCAGCTCGTCCCTGTGCTTTGGGGAGCCGGAGGGACAGCCGAGGCACACGGCCCTGAGACCCCTTTGCAAAAAGCCGGCTTCCCACGGAGACAGTTTTCCTGAGGTGCAGACCCTATCCCAAGTGGTTGTGGCAAGCTAAAGCAAATGCCCTCCACTTCTCTGGAAGAAACCACAGTGCCCAGGCATGTTCTCAGCCCTCCCATCCTCCCTGGGCTTCTGGCAGCAGGAGTGAAAAGAGAGGAGCAGAGCACTGGGACCCGTTTGACAAAACCCGGCTTCCCACGGGAAAGTCTTTCTCCACGTGCAGACATGCTCCCAGGTGCCTGGGGCAAGGGGAAGGAAATGCCATACACTGACCTGGAAGAGACCACAGGGCCCAGGCACAGTCTGAACCCTTCCCTCAACCCGGCGGTTTTGCTAGCAGGAGTTCAACCCCAACGAACACAGCCCGGAGACCCCTGGGGCAAAAACGGCTTCCGACGATCAATAGGTGCTTGCTGTGGAACACCTATCCCAAGTGGGGGAAGCCAGCTCAACAAAATGCCACACACCCAGGTGTAAGAAACAACATTGCCCAGGCATGGTCTAAGCCCCTCACCTCGTCCCTGTGCTTTGGGGAGCCGGAGGGACAGCCGAGGCACACGGCCCTGAGGCCCCTTTGCAA
The DNA here is from genome assembly GCF_024610735.1 of Ursus americanus. NCBI lineage: Eukaryota > Metazoa > Chordata > Mammalia > Carnivora > Ursidae > Ursus > Ursus americanus. The sequence continues at coordinate 76,090 of NW_028273752.1, read as the reverse complement.
AAAGCCGGCTTCCCACGGAGACACTTTTCCTGAGGTGCAGACCTATCCCAAGTGGTTGTGGCAAGCTAAAGCAAATGCCCTCCACTTCTCTGGAAGAAACCACAGTGCCCAGCCATGTTCTAAGCCCTCCCATCCTCCCTGGGCTTCTGGCAGCAAGAGTGAAAAGAGAGGAGCAGAGCACTGGGACCCGTTTGACAAAACCCGGCTTCCCACGGGAAAGTCTTTCTCCACGTGCAGACATGCTCCCAGGTGCCTGGGGCAAGGGGAAGGAAATGCCATACACTGACCTGGAAGAGAGCACAGGGCCCAGGCACAGTCTGAACCCTTCCCTCAACCCGGCGGTTTTGCTAGCAGGAGTTCAACCCCAACGAACACAGCCCGGAGACCCCTGGGGCAAAAAAGGCTTCCGACGAACAATAGGTGCTTGCTGTGGAACACCTATCCCAAGTGGGGGTAGCCAGCTCAACAAAATGCCACACACCCAGGTGTAAGAAACAACATTGCCCAGGCATGGTCTAAGCCCCTCACCTCGTCCCTGTGCTTTGGGGAGCCGGAGGGACAGCCGAGGCACACGGCCCTGAGACCCCTTTGCAAAAAGCCGGCTTCCCACGGAGACAGTTTTCCTGAGGTGCAGACCCTATCCCAAGTGGTTGTGGCAAGCTAAAGCAAATGCCCTCCACTTCTCTGGAAGAAACCACAGTGCCCAGCCATGTTCTAAGCCCTCCCATCCTCCCTGGGCTTCTGGCAGCAGGAGTGAAAAGAGAAGAGCAGAGCACTGGGACCCGTTTGACAAAAACCGGCTTCCCACGGGAAAGTCTTTCTCCACGTGAGACATGCTCCCAGGTGCCTGGGGCAAGGGGAAGGAAATGCCATACACTGACCTGGAAGAGACCACAGGGCCCAGGCACAGTCTGAACCCTTCCCGCAACCCGGCGGTTTTGCTAGCAGGAGTTCAACGCCAACGAACACAGCCCGGAGACCCCTGGGGCAAAAACGGCTTCCAACGAACAATAGGTGCTTGCTGTGGAACACCTATCCCAAGTGGGGGTAGCCAGCTCAACAAAATGCCACACACCCAGGTGTAAGAAACAACATTGCCCAGGCATGGTCTAAGCCCCTCACCTCGTCCCTGTGCTTTGGGGAGCCGGAGGGACAGCCGAGGCACACAGCCCTGAGACCCCTTTGTAAAAAGCCGGCTTCCCACAGAGACAGTTTTCCTGAGGTGCAGACCCTATCCCAAGTGGTTGTAGCAAGGTAAAGCAAATGCCCTCCACTTCTCTGGAAGAAACCACAGTGCCCAGCCATGTTCTAAGCTCTCCCATCCTCCCTGGGCTTCTGGCAGCAGGAGTGAAAAGAGAGGAGCAGAGCACAGGGTCCCGTTTGACAAAACCCGGCTTCCCACGGGAAAGTCTTTCTCCACGTGAGACATGCTCCCAGGTGCCTGGGGCAAGGGGAAGGAAATGCCATACACTGACCTGGAAGAGACCACAGGGCCCAGGCACAGTCTGAACCCTTCCCTCAACCCGGCGGTTTTGCTAGCAGGAGTTCAACCCCAACGAACACAGCCCGGAGACCCCTGGGGCAAAAACGGCTTCCGACGAACAATAGGTGCTTGCTGTGGAACACCTATCCCAAGTGGGGGTAGCCAGCTCAACAAAATGCCACACACCCAGGTGTAAGAAACAACATTGCCCAGCCATGGTCTAAGCCCCTCACCTCGTCCCTGTGCTTTGGGGAGCCGGAGGGACAGCCGAGGCACACGGCCCTGAGACCCCTTTGCAAAAAGCCGGCTTCCCACGGAGACAGTTTTCCTGAGGTGCAGACCCTATCCCAAGTGGTTGTGGCAAGCTAAAGCAAATGCCCTCCACTTCTCTGGAAGAAACCACAGTGCCCAGGCATGTTCTCAGCCCTCCCATCCTCCCTGGGCTTCTGGCAGCAAGAGTGAAAAGAGAGGAGCAGAGCACTGGGACCCGTTTGACAAAACCCGGCTTCCCACGGGAAAGTCTTTCTCCACGTGCAGACATGCTCCCAGGTGCCTGGGGCAAGGGGAAGGAAATGCCATACACTGACCTGGAAGAGACCACAGGGCCCAGGCACAGTCTGAACCCTTCCCTCAACCCGGCGGTTTTGCTAGCAGGAGTTCAACCCCAACGAACACAGCCCGGAGACCCCTGGGGCAAAAAAGGCTTCCGACGAACAATAGGTGCTTGCTGTGGAACACCTATCCCAAGTGGGGGTAGCCAGCTCAACAAAATGCCACACACCCAGGTGTAAGAAACAACATTGCCCAGGCATGGTCTAAGCCCCTCACCTCGTCCCTGTGCTTTGGGGAGCCGGAGGGACAGCCGAGGCACACGGCCCTGAGACCCCTTTGCAAAAAGCCGGCTTCCCACGGAGACAGTTTTCCTGAGGTGCAGACCCTATCCCAAGTGGTTGTGGCAAGCTAAAGCAAATGCCCTCCACTTCTCTGGAAGAAACCACAGTGCCCAGCCATGTTCTAAGCCCTCCCATCCTCCCTGGGCTTCTGGCAGCAGGAGTGAAAAGAGAGGAGCAGAGCACTGGGACCTGTTTGACAAAAACCGGCTTCCCACGGGAAAGTCTTTCTCCACGTGAGACATGCTCCCAGGTGCCTGGGGCAAGGGGAAGGAAATGCCATACACTGACCTGGAAGAGACCACAGGGCCCAGGCACAGTCTGAACCCTTCCCTCAACCCGGCGGTTTTGCTAGCAGGAGTTCAACCCCAACGAACACAGCCCGGAGACCCCTGGGGCAAAAACGGCTTCCGACGAACAATAGGTGCTTGCTGTGGAACACCTATCCCAAGTGGGGGTAGCCAGCTCAACAAAATGCCACACACCCAGGTGTAAGAAACAACATTGCCCAGCCATGGTCTAAGCCCCTCACCTCGTCCCTGTGCTTTGGGGAGCCGGAGGGACAGCCGAGGCACACGGCCCTGAGACCCCTTTGCAAAAAGCCGGCTTCCCACGGAGACAGTTTTCCTGAGGTGCAGACCCTATCCCAAGTGGTTGTGGCAAGCTAAAGCAAATGCCCTCCACTTCTCTGGAAGAAACCACAGTGCCCAGGCATGTTCTCAGCCCTCCCATCCTCCCTGGGCTTCTGGCAGCAGGAGTGAAAAGAGAGGAGCAGAGCACTGGGACCCGTTTGACAAAACCCGGCTTCCCACGGGAAAGTCTTTCTCCACGTGCAGACATGCTCCCAGGTGCCTGGGGCAAGGGGAAGGAAATGCCATACACTGACCTGGAAGAGACCACAGGGCCCAGGCACATCTGAACCCTTTCCTCAACCCGGCGGTTTTGCTAGCAGGAGTTCAACCCCAACGAACACAGCCCGGAGACCCCTGGGGCAAAAACGGCTTCCGACGATCAATAGGTGCTTGCTGTGGAACACCTATCCCAAGTGGGGGAAGCCAGCTCAACAAAATGCCACACACCCAGGTGTAAGAAACAACATTGCCCAGGCATGGTCTAAGCCCCTCACCTCGTCCCTGTGCTTTGGGGAGCCGGAGGGACAGCCGAGGCACACGGCCCTGAGGCCCCTTTGCAAAAAGCCGCCTTCCCACGGAGACACTTTTCCTGAGGTGCAGACCCTATCCCAAGTGGTTGTGGCAAGCTAAAGCAAATGCCCTCCACTTCTCTGGAAGAAACCACAGTGCCCAGCCATGTTCTAAGCCCTCCCATCCTCCCTGGGCTTCTGGCAGCAGGAGTGAAAAGAGAGGAGCAGAGCACTGGGACCCGTTTGACAAAACCCGGCTTCCCACGGGAAAGTGTTTCTCCACGTGCAGACATGCTCCCAGGTGCCTGGGGCAAGGGGAAGGAAATGCCATACACTGACCTGGAAGAGACCACAGGGCCCATGCACAGTCTGAACCCTTCCCTCAACCCGGCGGTTTTGCTAGCAGGAGTTCAACCCCAAAGAACACAGCCCGGAGACCCCTGGGGCAAAAACGGCTTCCGACGAACAATATGCTCTTGCTGTGGAAATCCTATCCCAAGTGGGGGTAGCCAGGTCAACAAAATGCCACACACCCAGGTGGAAGAAACAACATGGCCCAGGCATGGTCTAAGCCCCTCACCTCGTCCCTGTGCTTTGGGGAGCCTGAGGGACCCCGAGGCCCACGGCCCTGAGGCCCGTTGGGCAGAAAGCAGGCTTCCCACGGAGACAGTTTTCCTGAGGTGCAGACCCTATCCCAAGGGCTGGTGGCAAGGGAAAGCAAATGCCATCTCCTTCTCTCGAAGAAACCCCAGTGCCCAGCCATGTTGTAAGCCCTCCCCTCCTCCCTGGGCTTCTGGCAGCAGGAGTGAAAAGAGAGTTGCACAGCACTGGGACCCGTTTGACAGAAACCGGCCTCCCACGAGGAAGTCCTTCCCCACGTGTAGACATGCTCCCCAGTGCCTGTGGCAAGGTGAAGGAAATGCCATACACTGACCTAGAAGAGACCACAGGGCCCAGGCACAGTGTGAACCCTTCCCTCATCCCGGCAGTTTTGCTAGCAGGAGTTCAACCCCAACGAACACAGCCCGGAGACCCCTGGGGCAAAAAAGGCTTCCGACGAACAATAGGTGCTTGCTGTGGAACACCTATCCCAAGTGGGGGTAGCCAGCTCAACAAAATGCCACACACCCAGGTGTAAGAAACAACATTGCCCAGGCATGGTCTAAGCCCCTCACCTCGTCCCTGTGCTTTGGGGAGCCGGAGGGACAGCCGAGGCACACGGCCCTGAGACCCCTTTGCAAAAAGCCGGCTTCCCACGGAGACAGTTTTCCTGAGGTGCAGACCCTATCCCAAGTGGTTGTGGCAAGCTAAAGCAAATGCCCTCCACTTCTCTGGAAGAAACCACAGTGCCCAGCCATGTTCTAAGCCCTCCCATCCTCCCTGGGCTTCTGGCAGCAGGAGTGAAAAGAGAGGAGCAGAGCACTGGGACCTGTTTGACAAAAACCGGCTTCCCACGGGAAAGTCTTTCTCCACGTGAGACATGCTCCCAGGTGCCTGGGGCAAGGGGAAGGAAATGCCATACACTGACCTGGAAGAGACCACAGGGCCCAGGCACAGTCTGAACCCTTCCCTCAACCCGGCGGTTTTGCTAGCAGGAGTTCAACCCCAACGAACACAGCCCGGAGACCCCTGGGGCAAAAACGGCTTCCGACGAACAATAGGTGCTTGCTGTGGAACACCTATCCCAAGTGGGGGTAGCCAGCTCAACAAAATGCCACACACCCAGGTGTAAGAAACAACATTGCCCAGCCATGGTCTAAGCCCCTCACCTCGTCCCTGTGCTTTGGGGAGCCGGAGGGACAGCCGAGGCACACGGCCCTGAGACCCCTTTGCAAAAAGCCGGCTTCCCACGGAGACAGTTTTCCTGAGGTGCAGACCCTATCCCAAGTGGTTGTGGCAAGCTAAAGCAAATGCCCTCCACTTCTCTGGAAGAAACCACAGTGCCCAGGCATGTTCTCAGCCCTCCCATCCTCCCTGGGCTTCTGGCAGCAGGAGTGAAAAGAGAGGAGCAGAGCACTGGGACCCGTTTGACAAAACCCGGCTTCCCACGGGAAAGTCTTTCTCCACGTGCAGACATGCTCCCAGGTGCCTGGGGCAAGGGGAAGGAAATGCCATACACTGACCTGGAAGAGACCACAGGGCCCAGGCACATCTGAACCCTTTCCTCAACCCGGCGGTTTTGCTAGCAGGAGTTCAACCCCAACGAACACAGCCCGGAGACCCCTGGGGCAAAAACGGCTTCCGACGATCAATAGGTGCTTGCTGTGGAACACCTATCCCAAGTGGGGGAAGCCAGCTCAACAAAATGCCACACACCCAGGTGTAAGAAACAACATTGCCCAGGCATGGTCTAAGCCCCTCACCTCGTCCCTGTGCTTTGGGGAGCCGGAGGGACAGCCGAGGCACACGGCCCTGAGGCCCCTTTGCAAAAAGCCGCCTTCCCACGGAGACACTTTTCCTGAGGTGCAGACCCTATCCCAAGTGGTTGTGGCAAGCTAAAGCAAATGCCCTCCACTTCTCTGGAAGAAACCACAGTGCCCAGCCATGTTCTAAGCCCTCCCATCCTCCCTGGGCTTCTGGCAGCAGGAGTGAAAAGAGAGGAGCAGAGCACTGGGACCCGTTTGACAAAACCCGGCTTCCCACGGGAAAGTGTTTCTCCACGTGCAGACATGCTCCCAGGTGCCTGGGGCAAGGGGAAGGAAATGCCATACACTGACCTGGAAGAGACCACAGGGCCCATGCACAGTCTGAACCCTTCCCTCAACCCGGCGGTTTTGCTAGCAGGAGTTCAACCCCAAAGAACACAGCCCGGAGACCCCTGGGGCAAAAACGGCTTCCGACGAACAATAGGTGCTTGCTGTGGAACACCTATCCCAAGTGGGGGTAGCCAGCTCAACAAAATGCCACACACCCATGTGTAAGAAACAACATTGCCCAGGCATGGTCTAAGCCCTTCACCTCGTCCCTGTGCTTTGGGGTGCCGGAGGGACAGCCGAGGCACACGGCCCTGAGACCCCTTTGCAAAAAGCCGGCTTCCCACGGAGACAGTTTTCCTGAGGTGCAGACCCTATCCCAAGTGGTTGTGGCAAGCTAAAGCAAATGCCCTCCACTTCTCTGGAAGAAACCACAGTGCCCAGCCATGTTCTAAGCCCTCCCATCCTCCCTGGGCTTCTGGCAGCAAGAGTGAAAAGAGAGGAGCAGAGCACTGGGACCCGTTTGACAAAACCCGGCTTCCCACGGGAAAGCCTTTCTCCACGTGCAGACCTGCTCCCAGGTGCCTGTGGCAAGGGGAAGGAAATGCCATACACTGACCTGGAATAGACCACAGGGCCGAGGCACAGTCTGAGCACTTCCCTCATCCCGGCGGTTTTCCTAGCAGGAGTTCAACCCCAACGAACACGGACCGGAGACCGCCTGGGGCCAAAACGGCCTCCGACTAACAATACACTCTTGCAGTGGAAATCCTATCCCAAGGTGAGTTAGCCAGGTCAACAAAATGCCACACACCCAGGTGGAAGAGACAACATGGCCCAGGCATGGTCTAAGCCCCTCACCTCGTCCCTGTGCTCTGGGGAGCCGGAGGGACCCCGAGGCCCACGGCCCTGAGGCCCGTTGGGCAGAAAGCCGGCTTCCCACGGAAACCGCTTTCCTGAGGTGCAGACCCTATCCCAAGGGCTGGTGGCAAGGGAAAGCAAATGCCATCCCCTTCTCTGGAAGAAACCCCAGTGCCCAGCCATGTTCTAAGCTCTCCCCTCCTCCCTGGGCTTCTGGCAGCTGGAGTGAAAAGAGAGGAGCACTGCACTGGGACCCGGTTGACAGAAACCGGCTTCCCACGAGGAAGTCCTTCTCCACGTGCAGACATGCTCCTCAGTGCCTGTGGAACGTGAAGGAAATGCCATACACTGACCTGGAAGAGACCACAGGGATCAGGCACAGTCTGAGCCCTTCCCTCATCCCGGCGGTTTTGCTAGCAGGAGTTCAACCCCAACGAACACAGCCCGGGGACACCCTGGGGCCTAAACAGCTTCCGACGAACAATATGCTCTTGCTGTGGAAATCCTATCCCAAGTGGGGGTAGCCAGGTCAACAAAATGCCACACACCCAGGTGGAAGAAACAACATGGCCCAGGCATGGTCTAAGCCCCTCACCTCGTCCCTGTGCTTTGGGGAGCCTGAGGGACCCCGAGGCCCACGGCCCTGAGGCCCGTTGGGCAGAAAGCAGGCTTCCCACGGAAACAGCTTCCCTGAGTTGCAGACCCTATCCCAAGGGCTGGTGGCAAGGGAAAGCAAATGCCATCTCCTTCTCTCGAAGAAACCCCAGTGCCCAGCCATGTTGTAAGCCCTCCCCTCCTCCCTGGGCTTCTGGCAGCAGGAGTGAAAAGAGAGTTGCACAGCACTGGGACCCGTTTGACAGAAACCGGCCTCCCACGAGGAAGTCCTTCCCCACGTGTAGACATGCTCCCCAGTGCCTGTGGCAAGGTGAAGGAAATGCCATACACTGACCTAGAAGAGACCACAGGGCCCAGGCACAGTGTGAACCCTTCCCTCATCCCGGCAGTTTTGCTAGCAGGAGTTCAACCCCAACGAACACAGCTCGGAGACCCTGAGGTAAAAACGGCTTCCGAAGAACAAGAGGTGCTTGCTGTGGAAAACCTATCCCAAGTTGGGGTAGCCAGGTGAACAAAATGCCACACACCCAGGTGTAAGAAACAACATTGCCCAGGCACGGTCTAAGCCCCTCACCTCGTCCCTGTGCTTTGGGGAGCCGGAGGGACTGCCGAGGCCCACGGCCCTGAGACACCTTTGGAAAAAGGCGGCTTCCCACGGAAACAGTTTTCCTGAGGTACAGACCCTCTCCCAAGTGGTTGTGGCAAGGTAAAGCAAATGCCCTCCACGTCTCTGGAAGAAACCACAGTGCCCAGCCATGTTCTAAGCCCTCCCATCCTCCCTGGGCTTCTGGCAGCAGGAGTGAAAAGAGAGGAGCAGAGCACTGGGACCCGTTTGACAAAAACCGGCTTCCCACGCGAAAGTCTTTCTCCACGTGCAGACATGCTCCCAGGTGCCTGGGGCAAGGGGAAGGAAATGCCATACACTGACCTGGAAGAGACCACAGGGCCCAGGCACAGTCTGAACCCTTCCCTCAACCCGGCGGTTTTGCTAGCAGGAGTTCAACCCCAACGAACACAGTCCGGAGACCCCTGGGGCAAAAACGGCTTCCGACGAACAATAGGTGCTTGCTGTGGAACACCTATCCCAAGTGGGGGTAGCCAGCTCAACAAAATGCCACACACCCAGGTGTAAGAAACAACATTGCCCAGCCATGGTCTAAGCCCCTCACCTCGTCCCTGTGCTTTGGGGAGCCGGAGGGACAGCCGAGGCACACGGCCCTGAGACCCCTTTGCAAAAAGCCGGCTTCCCACGGAGACAGTTTTCCTGAGGTGCAGACCCTATCCCAAGTGGTTGTGGCAAGCTAAAGCAAATGCCCTCCACTTCTCTGGAAGAAACCACAGTGCCCAGCCATGTTCTAAGCCCTCCCATCCTCCCTGGGCTTCTGGCAGCAGGAGTGAAAAGAGAGGAGCAGAGCACTGGGACCCGTTTGACAAAACCCGGCTTCCCACGGGAAAGTCTTTCTGCACGTGCAGACATGCTCCCAGGTGCCTGGGGCAAGGGGAAGGAAATGCCATACACTGACCTGGAAGAGACCACAGGGCCCAGGCACAGTCTGAACCCTTCCCTCAACCCGGCGGTTTTGCTAGCAGGAGTTCAACCCCAACGAACACAGCCCGGAGACCCCTGGGGCAAAAACGGCTTCCGACGAACAATAGGTGCTTGCTGTGGAACACCTATCCCAAGTGGGGGTAGCCAGCTCAACAAAATGCCACACACCCAGGTGTAAGAAACAACATTGCCCAGGCATGGTCTAAGCCCCTCACCTCGTCCCTGTGCTTTGGGGAGCCGGAGGGACAGCCGAGGCACACGGCCCTGAGACCCCTTTGCAAAAAGCCGGCTTCCCACGGAGACAGTTTTCCTGAGGTGCAGACCCTATCCCAAGTGGTTGTGGCAAGCTAAAGCAAATGCCCTCCACTTCTCTGGAAGAAACCACAGTGCCCAGCCATGTTCTAAGCCCTCCCATCCTCCCTGGGCTTCTGGCAGCAAGAGTGAAAAGAGAGGAGCAGACCACTGGGACCCGTTTGACAAAACCCGGCTTCCCACGGGAAAGTCTTTCTCCACGTGCAGACATGCTCCCAGGTGCCTGGGGCAAGGGGAAGGAAATGCCATACACTGACCTGGAAGAGACCACAGGGCCCAGGCACAGTCTGAACCTTTCCCTCAACCCGGCGGTTTTGCTAGCAGGAGTTCAACCCCAACGAACACAGCCCGGAGACCCCTGGGGCAAAAACAGCTTCCAATGAACAAGAGGTGCTTGCTGTGGAAAACCTATCCCAAGTGGGAGTAGCCAGGTCAACTAAATGCCACACACCCAGGTGTAAGAAACAACATTGCCCAGGCACGGTCTAAGCCCCCCACCTCGTCCCTGAGTTTTGGGGAGCCGGAGGGAGAGCCGAGCCCCACGGCCCTGAGACCCCTTTGCAAAAAGCCGGCTTCCCACGGAAACAGTTTTCCTGAGGTACACACCCTATCCCAAGTGGTTGTGGCAAGGTAAAGCAAATGCCCTCCACCTCTCTTGAAAAAACCACAGTGTCCAGCCATGTTCTAAGCCCTCCCATCCTCCCTGGGCTTCTGGCAGCAGGAGTGAAAAGAGAGGAACAGAGCACTGGGACCCGTTTGACAAAACCCGGCTTCCCACCGGAAAGTCTTTCTCCACGTGCAGACATGCTCCCAGGTGCCTGTGGCAAGGGGAAGGAAATGCCATACACTGACCTGGAAGAGACCACAGGGCCCAGGCACAGTCTGACCCTTCCCTCAACCTGGCGGTTTTGCTAGCAGGAGTTCAACCCCAACGAACACAGCCCGGAGACCCCTGGGGCAAAAACGGCTTCCGACGATCAATAGGTGCTTACTGTGGAGCACCTATCCCAAGTGGGGGTAGCCAGCTCAACAAAATGCCACACACCCAGGTGTAAGAAACAACATTGCCCAGGCATGGTCTAAGCCCCTCACCTCGTCCCTGTGCTTTGGGGAGCCGGAGGGACAGCCGAGGCCCACGGCCCTGAGACCCCTTTGCAAAAAGCCGGCTTCCCACAGAGACAGTTTTCCTGAGGTGCAGACCCTATCCCAAGTGGTTGTGGCAAGGTAAAGCAAATGCCCTCCACTTCTCTGGAAGAAACCACAGTGCCCAGCCATGTTCTAAGCCCTCCCATCCTCCCTGGGCTTCTGGCAGCAGGAGTGAAAAGAGAGGAGCAGAGCACTGGGACCCGTTTGACAAAACCCGGCTTCCCACGGGAAAGTCTTTCTCCACGTGCAGACATGCTCCCAGGTGCCTGGGGCAAGGGGAAGGAAATGCCATACACTGACCTGGAAGAGACCACAGGGCCCAGGCACAGTCTGAACCCTTCCCTCAACCCGGCGGTTTTGCTAGCAGGAGTTCAACCCCAACGAACACAGCCCGGGAACCCGTGGGGCAAAAACGGCTTCCGACGAACAATAGGTGCCTGCTGTGGAACACCTATCCCAAGTGGGGGTAGCCAGCTCAACAAAATGCCACACACCCAGGTGTAAGAAACAACATTGCCCAGGCATGGTCTAAGCCCGTCACCTCGTCCCTGTGCTTTGGGGAGCCGGAGGGACAGCCGAGGCACACGGCCCTGAGACCCCTTTGCAAAAAGCCGGCTTCCCACGGAGACACTTTTCCTGAGGTGCAGACCCTATCCCAAGTGGTTGTGGCAAGCTAAAGCAAATGCCCTCCACTTCTCTGGAAGAAACCACAGTGCCCAGCCATGTTCTAAGCCCTCCCATCCTCCCTGGGCTTCTGGCAGCAGGAGTGAAGAGAGGAGCAGAGCACTGGGACCCGTTTGACAAAACCCGGCTTCCCACGGGAAAGTCTTTCTCCACGCGCAGACATGCTCCCAGGTGCCTGGGGCAAGGGGAAGGAAATGCCATACACTGACCTGGAAGAGACCACAGGGCCCAGGCACAGTCTGAACCCTTCCCTCAACCCGGCGGTTTTGCTAGCAGGAGTTCAACCCCAACGAACACAGCCCGGAGACCCCTGGGGCAAAAACGGCTTCCGACGAACAATAGGTGCTTGCTGTGGAACACCTATCCCAAGTGGGGGTAGCCAGCTCAACAAAATGCCACACACCCATGTGTAAGAAACAACATTGCCCAGGCATGGTCTAAGCCCTTCACCTCGTCCCTGTGCTTTGGGGAGCCGGAGGGACAGCCGAGGCACACGGCCCTGAGACCCCTTTGCAAAAAGCCGGCTTCCCACGGAGACACTTTTCCTGAGGTGCAGACCCTATCCCAAGTGGTTGTGGCAAGCTAAAGCAAATGCCCTCCACTTCTCTGGAAGAAACCACAGTGCCCAGCCATGTTCTAAGCCCTCCCATCCTCCCTGGGCTTCTGGCAGCAGGAGTGAAAAGAGAGGAGCAGAGCACTGGGACCCGTTTGACAAAACCCGGCTTCCCACGGGAAAGTCTTTCTCCACGCGCAGACATGCTCCCAGGTGCCTGGGGCAAGGGGAAGGAAATGCCATACACTGACCTGGAAGAGACCACAGGGCCCAGGCACAGTCTGAACCCTTCCCTCAACCCGGCGGTTTTGCTAGCAGGAGTTCAACCCCAACGAACACAGCCCGGAGACCCCTGGGGCAAAAACGGCTTCCGACGATCAATAGGTGCTTGCTGTGGAACACCTGTCCCAAGTGGGGGAAGACAGCTCAACAAAATGCCACACACCCAGTTGTAAGAAACAACATTGCCCAGGCATGGTCTAAGCCCCTCACCTCGTCCCTGTGCTTTGGGGAGCCGGAGAGACAGCCGAGGCCCACGGCCCTGAGACCCCTTTGCAAAAAGCCGGCTTCCCACGGAGACAGTTTTCCTGAGGGGCAGACCCTATCCCAAGTGGTTGTGGCAAGGTAAAGCAAATGCCCTCCACTTCTCTGGAAGAAACCACAGTGCCCAGGCATGTTCTAAGCCCTCCCATCCTCCCTGGGCTTCTGGCAGCAGGAGTGAAAAGAGAGGAGCAGAGCACTGGGACCCGTTTGACAAAACCCGGCTTCCCACGGGAAAGTCTTTCTCCACGTGCAGACATGCTCCCAGGTGCGTGTGGCAAGAGGAAGGAAATGCCATACACTGACCTGGAAGAGACCACAGGGCCCAGGCACAGTATGAACCCTTCCCTCAACCCGGCGGTTTGCTAGCAGGAGTTCAACCCCAACGAACACAGCCCGGAGACCCCTGGGGCAAAAACGGCTTCCGAAGAAAAATAGGTGCTTGCTGTGGAACACCTATCCCAAGTGGGGGTAGCCAGCTCAACAAAATGCCACACACCCAGGTGTAAGAAACAACATTGCCCAGCCATGGTCTAAGCCCCTCACCTCGTCCCTGTGCTTTGGGGAGCCGGAGGGACAGCCGAGGCACACGGCCCTGAGACCCCTTTGCAAAAAGCCGGCTTCCCACGGAGACAGTTTGCCTGAGGTGCAGACCCTATCCCAAGTGGTTGTGGCAAGCTAAAGCAAATGCCCTCCACTTCTCTGGAAGAAACCACAGTGCCCAGGCATGTTCTCAGCCCTCCCATCCTCCCTGGGCTTCTGGCAGCAGGAGTGAAAAGAGAGGAGCAGAGCACTGGGACCCGTTTGACAAAACCCGGCTTCCCACGGGAAAGTCTTTCTCCACGTGCAGACATGCTCCCAGGTGCCTGTGGCAAGGGGAAGGAAATGCCATACACTGACCTGGAAGAGACCACAGGGCCCAGGCACAGTCTGAACCCTTCCCTCAACCCGGCGGTTTTGCTAGCAGGAGTTCAACCCCAACGAACACAGCCCGGAGACCCCTGGGGCAAAAACGGCTTCCGACGATCAATAGGTGCTTGCTGTGGAACACCTATCCCAAGTGGGGGTAGCCAGCTCAACAAAATGCCACACACCCATGTGTAAGAAACAACATTGCCCAGGCATGGTCTAAGCCCTTCACCTCGTCCCTGTGCTTTGGGGAGCCGGAGGGACAGCCGAGGCACACGGCCCTGAGACCCCTTTGCAAAAAGCCGGCTTCCCACGGAGACACTTTTCCTGAGGTGCAGACCCTATCCCAAGTGGTTGTGGCAAGCTAAAGCAAATGCCCTCCACTTCTCTGGAAGAAACCACAGTGCCCAGCCATGTTCTAAGCCCTCCCATCCTCCCTGGGCTTCTGGCAGCAGGAGTGAAAAGAGAGGAGCAGAGCACTGGGACCCGTTTGACAAAACCCAGCTTCCCACGGGAAAGTCTTTCTCCAAGCGCAGACATGCTCCCAGGTGCCTGGGGCAAGGGGAAGGAAATGCCATACACTGACCTGGAAGAGACCACAGGGCCCAGGCACAGTCTGAACACTTCCCTCAACCCGGCGGTTTTGCTAGCAGGAGTTCAACCCCAACGAACACAGCCCGGAGACCCCTGGGGCAAAAACGGCTTCTGACGATCAATAGGTGCTTGCTGTGGAACACCTGTCCCAAGTGGGGGAAGCCAGCTCAACAAAATGCCACACACCCAGCTGTAAGAAACAACATTGCCCAGGCATGGTCTAAGCCCCTCACCTCGTCCCTGTGCTTTGGGGAGCCGGAGAGACAGCCGAGGCCCACGGCCCTGAGACCCCTTTGCAAAAAGCCGGCTTCCCACATAGACAGTTTTCCTGAGGTGCAGACCCTATCCCAAGTGGTTGTGGCAAGGTAAAGCAAATGCCCTCCACTTCTCTGAAAGAAACCACAGTGCCCATGCATGTTCTAAGCCCTCCCATCCTCCCTGGGCTTCTGGCAGCAGGAGTGAAAAGAGAGGAACAGAGCACTGGGACCCGTTTGACAAAACCCGGCTTCCCACCGGAAAGTCTTTCTCCACGTGCAGACATGCTCCCAGGTGCCTGTGGCAAGGGGAAGGAAATGCCATACACTGACCTGGAAGAGACCACAGGGCCCAGGCACAGTCTGACCCTTCCCTCAACCTGGCGGTTTTGCTAGCAGGAGTTCAACCCCAACGAACACAGCCCGGAGACCCCTGGGGCAAAAACGGCTTCCGACGATCAATAGGTGCTTGCTGTGGAACACCTATCCCAAGTGGGGGTAGCCAGCTCAACAAAATGCCACACACCCAGGTGTAAGAAACAACATTGCCCAGGCATGGTCTAAGCCCCTCACCTCGTCCCTGTGCTTTGGGGAGCCGGAGGGACAGCCGAGGCACACGGCCCTGAGACCCCTTTGCAAAAAGCCGGCTTCCCACGGAGACAGTTTTCCTGAGGTGCAGACCCTATCCCAAGTGGTTGTGGCAAGCTAAAGCAAATGCCCTCCACTTCTCTGGAAGAAACCACAGTGCCCAGCCATGTTCTAAGCCCTCCCATCCTCCCTGGGCTTCTGGCAGCAAGAGTGAAAGGAGAGGAGCAGAGCACTGGGACCCATTTGACAAAACCCGGCTTCCCACGGGAAAGTCTTTCTCCACGTGCAGACATGCTCCCAGGTGCCTGGGGCAAGGGGAAGGAAATGCCATACACTGACCTGGAAGAGACCACAGGGCCCAGGCACAGTCTGAACCCTTCCCTCAACCCGGCGGTTTTGCTAGCAGGAGTTCAACCCCAACGAACACAGCCCGGAGACCCCTGGGGCAAAAACGGCTTCCGACGATCAATAGGTGCTTGCTGTGGAACACCTGTCCCAAGTGGGGGAAGCCAGCTCAACAAAATGCCACACACCCAGTTGTAAGAAACAACATTGCCCAGGCATGGTCTAAGCCCCTCACCTCGTCCCTGTGCTTTGGGGAGCCGGAGAGACAGCCGAGGCCCACGGCCCTGAGACCCCTTTGCAAAAAGCCGGCTTCCCACGGAGACAGTTTTCCTGAGGTGCAGACCCTATCCCAAGTGGTTGTGGCAAGGTAAAGCAAATGCCCTCCACTTCTCTGGAAGAAACCACAGTGCCCAGCCATGTTCTAAGCCCTCCCATCCTCCCTGGGCTTCTGGCAGCAGGAGTGAAAAGAGAGGAGCAGAGCACTGGGACCCGTTTGACAAAACCCGGCTTCCCACGGGAAAGTCTTTCTCCACGTGCAGACATGCTCCCAGGTGCCTGTGGCAAGGGGAAGGAAATGCCATACACTGACCTGGAAGAGACCACAGGGCCCAGCCACAGTCTGAACCCTTCCCTCAACCCGGCGGTTTTGCTAGCAGGAGTTCAACCCCAACGAACACAGCCCGGAGACCCCTGGGGCAAAAACGGCTTCTGAAGAAAAATAGGTGCTTCCTGTGGAGCACCTATCCCAAGTGGGGGTAGCCAGCTCAACAAAATGCCACACACCCACGTCTAAGAAACAACATTGCCCAGGCATGGTCTAAGCCCTTCACCTCGTCCCTGTGCTTTGGGGAGCCGGAGGGACAGCCGAGGCACACGGCCCTGAGACCCCTTTGCAAAAAGCCGGCTTCCCACGGAGACAGTTTTCCTGAGGTGCAGACCCTATCCCAAGTGGTTGTGGCAAGCTAAAGCAAATGCCCTCCACTTCTCTGGAAGAAACCACAGTGCCCAGCCATGTTCTAAGCCCTCCCATCCTCCCTGGGCTTCTGGCAGCAAGAGTGAAAAGAGAGGAGGAGAGCACTGGGACCCGTTTGACAAAACCCGGCTTCCCACGGGAAAGTCTTTCTCCACGTGCAGACATGCTCCCAGGTGCCTGTGGCAAGGGGAAGGAAATGCCATACACTGACCTGGAAGAGACCACAGGGCCCAGGCACAGTCTGAACCCTTCCCTCAACCCGGCGGTTTTGCTAGCAGGAGTTCAACCCCAACGAACACAGCCCGGAGACCCCTGGGGCAAAAACGGCTTCCGAAGAAAAATAGGTGCTTGCTGTGGAACACCTATCCCAAGTGGGGGTAGCCAGCTCAACAAAATGCCACACACCCAGGTCTAAGAAACAACATTGCCCAGGCATGGTCTAAGCCCCTCACCTCGTCCCTGTGCTTTGGGGAGCCGGAGGGACAGCCGAGGCACACGGCCCTGAGACCCCTTTGCAAAAAGCCGGCTTCCCACGGAGACAGTTTTCCTGAGGTGCAGACCCTATCCCAAGTGGTTGTGGCAAGCTAAAGCAAATGCCCTCCACTTCTCTGGAAGAAACCACAGTGCCCAGCCATGTTCTAAGCCCTCCCATCCTCCCTGGGCTTCTGGCAGCAAGAGTGAAAAGAGAGGAGCAGAGCACTGGGACCCGTTTGACAAAACCCGGCTTCCCACGGGAAAGTCTTTCTCCACGTGCAGACATGCTCCCAGGTGCCTGGTGCAAGGGGAAGGAAATGCCATACACTGACCTGGAAGAGACCACAGGGCCCAGGCACAGTCTGAACCCTTCCCTCAACCCGGCGGTTTTGCCTGCAGGAGTTCAACCCCAACGAACACAGCCTGGAGACCCCTGGGGCAAAAACGGCTTCCGACGATCAATAGGTGCTTGCTGTGGAACACCTATCCCAAGTGGGGGAAGCCAGCTCAACAAAATGCCACACACCCAGGTGTAAGAAACAACATTGCCCAGGCATGGTCTAAGCCCCTCACCTCGTCCCTGTGCTTTGGGGAGCCGGAGGGACAGCCTAGGCCCACGGCCCTGAGACCCCTTTGCAAAAAGCCGGCTTCCTACAGCGACAGTTTTCCTGAGGTGCAGACCCTATCCCAAGTGGTTGTGGCAAGCTAAAGCAAATGCCCTCCACTTCTCTGGAAGAAACCACAGTGCCCAGCCATGTTCTAAGCCCTCCCATCCTCCCTGGGCTTCTGGCAGCAGGAGTGAAAAGAGAGGAGCAGAGCACTGGGACCCGTTTGACAAAACCCGGCTTCCCACGGGAAAGTCTTTCTCCACGCGCAGACATGCTCCCAGGTGCCTGTGGCAAGGGGAAGGAAAAGCCATACACTGACCTGGAAGAGACCACAGGGCCCAGGCACAGTCTGAACCCTTCCCTCAACCCGGCGGTTTTGCTAGCAGGAGTTCAACCCCAACGAACACAGCCCGGAGACCCCTGGGGCAAAAACGGCTTCCGACGAACAATAGGTGCTTGCTGTGGAACACCTATCCCAAGTGGGGGAAGCCAGCTCAACAAAATGCCACACACCCAGGTGTAAGAAACAACATTGCCCAGGCATGGTCTAAGCCCCTCACCTCGTCCCTGTGCTTTGGGGAGCCGGAGGGACAGTCGAGGCACACGGCCCTGACACCCCTTTGCAAAAAGCCGGCTTCCCACGGAGACAGTTTTCCTGAGGTGCAGACCCTATCCCAAGTGGTTGTGGCAAGCTAAAGCAAATGCCCTCCACTTCTCTGGAAGAAACCACAGTGCCCAGCCATGTTCTAAGCCCTCCCATCCTCCCTGGGCTTCTGGCAGCAGGAGTGAAAAGAGAGGAGCAGAGCACTGGGACCCGTTTGACAAAACCCGGCTTCCCACGGGAAAGTCTTTCTCCACGTGCAGACATGCTCCCAGGTGCCTGGGGCAAGGGGAAGGAAATGCCATACACTGACCTGGAAGAGACCACAGGGCCCAGGCACAGTCTGAACCCTTCCCTCCACCCGGCGGTTTTGCTAGCAGGAGTTCAACCCCAACGAACACAGCCCGGAGACCCCTGGGGCAAAAACGGCTTCCGACGAACAATAGGTGCTTGCTGTGGAACACCTATCCCAAGTGGGGGTAGCCAGCTCAACAAAATGCCACACACCCATGTGTAAGAAACAACATTGCCCAGGCATGGTCTAAGCCCTTCACCTCGTCCCTGTGCTTTGGGGAGCCGGAGGGACAGCCGAGGCACACGGCCCTGAGACCCCTTTGCAAAAAGCCGGCTTCCCACGGAGACAGTTTTCCTGAGGTGCAGACCCTATCCCAAGTGGTTGTGGCAAGCTAAAGCAAATGCCCTCCACTTCTCTGGAAGAAACCACAGTGCCCAGCCATGTTCTAAGCCCTCCCATCCTCCCTGGGCTTCTGGCAGCAGGAGTGAAAAGAGAGGAGCAGAGCACTGGGACCCGTTTGACAAAACCCGGCTTCCCACGGGAAAGTCTTTCTCCACGCGCAGACATGCTCCCAGGTGCCTGGGGCAAGGGGAAGGAAATGCCATACACTGACCTGGAAGAGACCACAGGGCCCAGGCACAGTCTGAACCCTTCCCTCAACCCGGCGGTTTTGCTAGCAGGAGTTCAACCCCAACGAACACAGCCCGGAGACCCCTGGGGCAAAAACGGCTTCCGACGATCAATAGGTGCTTGCTGTGGAACACCTGTCCCAAGTGGGGGAAGCCAGCTCAACAAAATGCCACACACCCAGGTGTAAGAAACAACATTGCCCAGGCATGGTCTAAGACCCTCACCTCTTCCCTGTGCTTTGGGGAGCCGTAGAGACAGCCGAGGCCCACGGCCCTGAGACCCCTTTGCAAAAAGCCGGCTTCCCAAGGAGACACTTTTCCTGAGGTGCAGACCCTATCCCAAGTGGTTGTGGCAAGCTAAAGCAAATGCCCTCCACTTCTCTGGAAGAAACCACAGTGCCCAGCCATGTTCTAAGCCCTCCCATCCTCGCTGGGCTTCTGGCAGCAGGAGTGAAAAGAGAGGAGCAGAGCACTGGGACCCGTTTGACAAAACCCGGCTTCCCACGGGAAAGTCTTTCTCCACGTGCAGACATGCTCCCAGGTGCCTGGGGCAAGGGGAAGGAAATGCCATACACTGACCTGGAAGAGACCACAGGGCCCAGGCACAGTCTGAACCCTTCCCTCAACCCGGCGGTTTTGCTAGCAGGAGTTCAACCCCAACGAACACAGCCCGGAGACCCCTGGGGCAAAAACGGCTTCCGACGAACAATAGGTGCTTGCTGTGGAACACCTATCCCAAGTGGGGGTAGCCAGCTCAACAAAATGCCACACACCCAGGTGTAAGAAACAACATTGCCCAGGCATGGTCTAAGCCCCTCACCTCGTCCCTGTGCTTTGGGGAGCCGGAGGGACAGTCGAGGCACACGGCCCTGACACCCCTTTGCAAAAAGCCGGCTTCCCCTGGAGACAGTTTTCCTGAGGTGCAGACCCTATCCCAAGTGGTTGTGGCAAGGTAAAGCAAATGCCCTCCACTTCTCTGGAAGAAACCACAGTGCCCAGCCATGTTCTAAGCCCTCCCATCCTCCCTGGGCTTCTGGCAGCAGGAGTGAAAAGAGAGGAGCAGAGCACTGGGACCCGTTTGACAAAACCCGGCTTCCCACGGGAAAGTCTTTCTCCACGCGCAGACATGCTCCCAGGTGCCTGTGGCAAGGGGAAGGAAAAGCCATACACTGACCTGGAAGAGACCACAGGGCCCAGGCACAGTCTGAACCCTTCCCTCAACCCGGCGGTTTTGCTAGCAGGAGTTCAACCCCAACGAACACAGCCCGGAGACCCCTGGGGCAAAAACGGCTTCCGACGAACAATAGGTGCTTGCTGTGGAACACCTATCCCAAGTGGGGGAAGCCAGCTCAACAAAATGCCACACACCCAGGTGTAAGAAACAACATTGCCCAGGCATGGTCTAAGCCCCTCACCTCGTCCCTGTGCTTTGGGGAGCCGGAGGGACAGCCGAGGCACACGGCCCTGAGACCCCTTTGCAAAAAGCCGGCTTTCCACGGAGACAGTTTTCCTGAGGTGCAGACCCTATCCCAAGTGGTTGTGGCAAGCTAAAGCAAATGCCCTCCACTTCTCTGGAAGAAACCACAGTGCCCAGCCATGTTCTAAGCCCTCCCATCCTCCCTGGGCTTCTGGCAGCAGGAGTGAAAAGAGAGGAGCAGAGCACTGGGACCCGTTTGACAAAACCCGGCTTCCCACGGGAAAGTCTTTCTCCACGCGCAGACATGCTCCCAGGTGCCTGGGGCAAGGGGAAGGAAATGCCATACACTGACCTGGAAGAGACCACAGGGCCCAGGCACAGTCTGAACCCTTCCCTCAACCCGGCGGTTTTGCTAGCAGGAGTTCAACCCCAACGAACACAGCCCGGAGACCCCTGGGGCAAAAACGGCTTCCGAAGAAAAATAGGTGCTTCCTGTGGAACACCTATCCCAAGTGGGGGTAGCCAGCTCAACAAAATGCCACACACCCAGGTGTAAGAAACAACATGGCCCAGGCATGGTCTAAGCCCCTCACCTCGTCCCTGTGCTTTGGGGAGCCGGAGGGACAGCCGAGGCACACGGCCCTGAGACCCCTTTGCAAAAAGCCGGCTTCCCACGGAGACAGTTTTCCTGAGGTGCAGACCCTATCCCAAGTGGTTGTGGCAAGGTAATGCAAATGCCCTCCACTTCTCTGGAAGAATCCACAGTGCCCAGCCATGTTCTAAGCCCTCCCATCCTCCCTGGGCTTCTGGCAGCAGGAGTGAAAAGAGAGGAGCAGAGCACTGGGACCCGTTTGACAAAACCCGGCTTCCCACGGGAAAGTCTTTCTCCACGTGCAGACATGCTCCCAGGTGCCTGGGGCAAGGGGAAGGAAATGCCATACACTGACCTGGAAGAGACCACAGGGCCCAGGCACAGTCTGAACCCTTCCCTCAACCCGGCGGTTTTGCTAGCAGGAGTTCAACCCCAACGAACACAGCCCGGAGACCCCTGTGGCAAAAACGGCTTCCGACGAACAATAGGTGCTTGCTGTGGAACACCTATCCCAAGTGGGGGTAGCCAGCTCAACAAAATGCCACACACCCATGTGTAAGAAACAACATTGCCCAGGCATGGTCTAAGCCCTTCACCTCGTCCCTGTGCTTTGGGGAGCCGGAGGGACAGCCGAGGCACATGGCCCTGAGACCCCTTTGCAAAAAGCCGGCTTCCCACGGAGACACTTTTCCTGAGGTGCAGACCCTATCCCAAGTGGTTGTGGCAAGCTAAAGCAAATGCCCTCCACTTCTCTGGAAGAAACCACAGTGCCCAGCCATGTTCTAAGCCCTCCCATCCTCCCTGGGCTTCTGGCAGCAGGAGTGAAAAGAGAGGAGCAGAGCACTTGGACCCGTTTGACAAAACCCGGCTTCCCACGGGAAAGTCTTTCTCCACGCGCAGACATGCTCCCAGGTGCCTGGGGAAGGGGAAGGAAATGCCATACACTGACCTGGAAGAGACCACAGGGCCCAGGCACAGTCTGAACCCTTCCCTCAACCCGGCGGTTTTGCTAGCAGGAGTTCAACCCCAACGAACACAGCCCGGAGACCCCTGGGGCAAAAACGGCTTCCGACGATCAATAGGTGCTTGCTGTGGAACACCTGTCCCAAGTGGGGGAAGCCAGCTCAACAAAATGCCACACACCCAGGTGTAAGAAACAACATTGCCCAGGCATGGCCTAAGCCCCTCACCTCGTCCCTGTGCTTTGGGGAGCCGAAGAGACAGCCGAGGCCCACGGCCCTGAGACCCCTTTGCAAAAAGCCGGCTTCCCAAGGAGACACTTTTCCTGAGGTGCAGACCCTATCCCAAGTGGTTGTGGCAAGCTAAAGCAAATGCCCTCCACTTCTCTGGAAGAAACCACAGTGCCCAGCCATGTTCTAAGCCCTCCCATCCTCGCTGGGCTTCTGGCAGCAGGAGTGAAAAGAGAGGAGCAGAGCACTGGGACCCGTTTGACAAAACCCGGCTTCCCACGGGAAAGTCTTTCTCCACGTGCAGACATGCTCCCAGGTGCCTGGGGCAAGGGGAAGGAAATGCCATACACTGACCTGGAAGAGACCACAGGGCCCAGGCACAGTCTGAACCCTTCCCTCAACCCGGCGGTTTTGCTAGCAGTAGTTCAACCCCAACGAACACTGCCCGGAGACCCCTGGGGCAAAAACGGTTTCCGACGAACAATAGGTGCTTGCTGTGGAACACCTATCCCAAGTGGGGGTAGCCAGCTCAACAAAATGCCACACACCCAGGTGTAAGAAACAACATTGCCCAGGCATGGTCTAAGCCCTTCACCTCGTCCCTGTGCTTTGGGGAGCCGGAGGGACAGCCGAGGCACACGGCCCTGAGACCCCTTTGCAAAAAGCCGGCTTCCCACGGAGACAGTTTTCCTGAGGTGCAGACCCTATCCCAAGTGGTTGTGGCAAGGTAAAGCAAATGCCCTCCACTTCTCTGGAAGAAACCACAGTGCCCAGCCATGTTCTAAGCCCTCCCATCCTCCCTGGGCTTCTGGCAGCAGGAGTGAAAAGAGAGGAGCAGAGCACTGGGACCCGTTTGACAAAACCCGGCTTCCCACGGGAAAGTCTTTCTCCACGCGCAGACATGCTCCCAGGTGCCTGGGGCAAGGGGAAGGAAATGCCATACACTGACCTGGAAGAGACCACAGGGCCCAGGCACAGTCTGAACCCTTCCCTCAACCCGGCGGTTTTGCTAGCAGGAGTTCAACCCCAACGAACACAGCCCGGAGACCCCTGGGGCAAAAACGGCTTCCGACGAACAATAGGTGCTTGCTGTGGAACACCTATCCCAAGTGGGGATAGCCAGCTCAACAAAATGCCACACACCCATGTGTAAGAAACAACATTGCCCAGGCATGGTCTAAGCCCTTCACCTCGTCCCTGTGCTTTGGGGAGCCGGAGGGACAGCCGAGGCACACGGCCCTGAGACCCCTTTGCAAAAAGCCGGCTTCCCACGGAGACACATTTCCTGAGGTGCAGACCCTATCCCAAGTGGTTGTGGCAAGCTAAAGCAAATGCCCTCCACTTCTCTGGAAGAAACCACAGTGCCCAGCCATGTTCTAAGCCCTCCCATCCTCGCTGGGCTTCTGGCAGCAGGAGTGAAAAGAGAGGAGCAGAGCACTGGGACCCGTTTGACAAAACCCGGCTTCCCACGGGAAAGTCTTTCTCCACGTGCAGACATGCTCCCAGGTGCCTGGGGCAAGGGGAAGGAAATGCCATACACTGACCTGGAAGAGACCACAGGGCCCAGGCACAGTCTGAACCCTTCCCTCAACCCGGCGGTTTTGCTAGCAGGAGTTCAACCCCAACGAACACTGCCCGGAGACCCCTGGGGCAAAAACGGCTTCCGACGAACAATAGGTGCTTGCTGTGGAACACCTATCCCAAGTGGGGGTAGCCAGCTCAACAAAATGCCACACACCCAGGTGTAAGAAACAACATTGCCCAGGCATGGTCTAAGCCCCTCACCTCGTCCCTGTGCTTTGGGGAGCCGGAGGGACAGCCGAGGCACACGGCCCTGAGACCCCTTTGCAAAAAGCCGGCTTCCCACGGAGACAGTTTTCCTGAGGTGCAGACCCTATCCCAAGTGGTTGTGGCAAGCTAAAGCAAATGCCCTCCACTTCTCTGGAAGAAACCACAGTGCCCAGCCATGTTCTAAGCCCTCCCATCCTCCCTGGGCTTCTGGCAGCAAGAGTGAAAAGAGAGGAGCAGAGCACTGGGACCCGTTTGACAAAACCCGGCTTCCCACGGGAAAGTCTTTCTCCACGTGCAGACATGCTCCCAGGTGCCTGGGGCAAGGGGAAGGAAATGCCATACAGTGACCTGGAAGAGACCACAGGGCCCAGGCACAGTCTGAACACTTCCCTCAACCCGGCGGTTTTGCTAGCAGGAGTTCAACCCCAACGAAAACAGCCCGGAGACCCCTGGGGCAAAAACGGCTTCCGACGAACAATAGGTGCTTGCTGTGGAACACCTATCCCAAGTGGGGGTAGCCAGCTCAACAAAATGCCACACACCCAGGTGTAAGAAACAACATTGCCCAGGCATGGTCTAAGCCCCTCACCTCGTCCCTGTGCTTTGGGGAGCCGGAGGGACAGCCGAGGCCCACGGCCCTGAGACCCCTTTGCAAAAAGCCGGCTTCCCACGGAGACAGTTTTCCTGAGGTGCAGACCCTATCCCAAGTGGTTGTGGCAAGCTAAAGCAAATGCCCTCCACTTCTCTGGAAGAAACCACAGTGCCCAGCCATGTTCTAAGCCCTCCCATCCTCCATGGGCTTCTGGCAGCAAGAGTGAAAAGAGAGGAGCAGAGCACTGGGACCCGTTTGACAAAACCCGGCTTCCCACGGGAAAGTCTTTCTCCACGTGCAGACATGCTCCCAGGTGCCTGGGGCAAGGGGAATGAAATGCCATACACTGACCTGGAAGAGACCACAGGGCCCAGGCACAGTCTGAACCCTTCCCTCAACCCGGCGGTTTTGCTAGCAGGAGTTCAACCCCAACGAACACAGCCCGGAGACCCCTGGGGCAAAAACGGCTTCCGACGAACAATAGGTGCTTGCTGTGGAACACCTATCCCAAGTGGGGGTAGCCAGCTCAACAAAATGCCACACACCCAGGTGTAAGAAACAACATTGCCCAGGCATGGTCTAAGCCCCTCACCTCGTCCCTGTGCTTTGGGGAGCCGGAGGGACAGCCGAGGCACACGGCCCTGAGACCCCTTTGCAAAAAGCCGGCTTCCCACGGAGACAGTTTTCCTGAGGTGCAGACCCTATCCCAAGTGGTTGTGGCAAGCTAAAGCAAATGCCCTCCACTTCTCTGGAAGAAACCACAGTGCCCAGCCATGTTCTAAGCCCTCCCATCCTCCCTGGGCTTCTGGCAGCAGGAGTGAAAAGAGAGGAGCAGAGCACTGGGACCCGTTTGACAAAACCCGGCTTCCCACGGGAAAGTCTTTCTCCACGCGCAGACATGCTCCCAGGTGCCTGGGGCAAGGGGAAGGAAATGCCATACACTGACCTGGAAGAGACCACAGGGCCAGGCACAGTCTGAACCCTTCCCTCAACCCGGCGGTTTTGCTAGCAGGAGTTCAACCCCAACGAACATAGCCCGGAGACCCCTGGGGCAAAAACGGCTTCCGACGAACAATAGGTGCTTGCTGTGGAACACCTATCCCAAGTGGGGGTAGCCAGCTCAACAAAATGCCACACACCCAGGTGTAAGAAACAACATTGCCCAGGCATGGTCTAAGCCCCTCACCTCGTCCCTGTGCTTTGGGGAGCCGGAGGGACAGCCGAGGCACACGGCCCTGAGACCCCTTTGCAAAAAGCCGGCTTCCCACGGAGACAGTTTTCCTGAGGTGCAGACCCTATCCCAAGTGGTTGTGGCAAGGTAAAGCAAATGCCCTCCACTTCTCTGGAAGAAACCACAGTGCCCAGCCATGTTCTAAGCCCTCCCATCCTCCCTGGGCTTCTGGCAGCAGGAGTGAAAAGAGAGGAGCAGAGCACTGGGACCCGTTTGACAAAACCCGGCTTCCCACGGGAAAGTCTTTCTGCACGTGCAGACATGCTCCCAGGTGCCTGGGGCAAGGGGAAGGAAATGCCATACACTGACCTGGAAGAGACCACAGGGCCCAGGCACAGTCTGAACCCTTCCCTCAACCCGGCGGTTTTGCTAGCAGGAGTTCAACCCCAACGAACACAGCCCGGAGACCCCTGGGGCAAAAACGGCTTCCGACGATCAATAGGTGCTTGCTGTGGAACACCTGTCCCAAGTGGGGGAAGCCAGCTCAACAAAATGCCACACACCCAGGTGTAAGAAACAACATTGCCCAGGCATGGTCTAAGCCCCTCACCTCGTCCCTGTGCTTTGGGGAGCCGTAGAGACAGCCGAGGCCCACGGCCCTGAGACCCCTTTGCAAAAAGCCGGCTTCCCAAGGAGACACTTTTCCTGAGGTGCAGACCCTATCCCAAGTGGTTGTGGCAAGCTAAAGCAAATGCCCTCCACTTCTCTGGAAGAAACCACAGTGCCCAGCCATGTTCTAAGCCCTCCCATCCTCGCTGGGCTTCTGGCAGCAGGAGTGAAAAGAGAGGAGCAGAGCACTGGGACCCGTTTGACAAAACCCGGCTTCCCACGGGAAAGTCTTTCTCCACGTGCAGACATGCTCCCAGGTGCCTGGGGCAAGGGGAAGGAAATGCCATACACTGACCTGGAAGAGACCACAGGGCCCAGGCACAGTCTGAACCCTTCCCTCAACCCGGCGGTTTTGCTAGCAGTAGTTCAACCCCAACGAACACAGCCCGGAGACCCCTGGGGCAAAAACGGCTTCCGACGAACAATAGGTGCTTGCTGTGGAACACCTATCCCAAGTGGGGGTAGCCAGCTCAACAAAATGCCACACACCCAGGTGTAAGAAACAACATTGCCCAGGCATGGTCTAAGCCCCTCACCTCGTCCCTGTGCTTTGGGGAGCCGGAGGGACAGTCGAGGCACACGGCCCTGACACCCCTTTGCAAAAAGCCGGCTTCCCCTGGAGACAGTTTTCCTGAGGTGCAGACCCTATCCCAAGTGGTTGTGGCAAGGTAAAGCAAATGCCCTCCACTTCTCTGGAAGAAACCACAGTGCCCAGCCATGTTCTAAGCCCTCCCATCCTCCCTGGGCTTCTGGCAGCAGGAGTGAAAAGAGAGGAGCAGAGCACTGGGACCCGTTTGACAAAACCCGGCTTCCCACGGGAAAGTCTTTCTCCACGCGCAGACATGCTCCCAGGTGCCTGTGGCAAGGGGAAGGAAAAGCCATACACTGACCTGGAAGAGACCACAGGGCCCAGGCACAGTCTGAACCCTTCCCTCAACCCGGCGGTTTTGCTAGCAGGAGTTCAACCCCAACGAACACAGCCCGGAGACCCCTGGGGCAAAAACGGCTTCCGACGAACAATAGGTGCTTGCTGTGGAACACCTATGCCAAGTGGGGGAAGCCAGCTCAACAAAATGCCACACACCCAGGTGTAAGAAACAACATTGCCCAGGCATGGTCTAAGCCCCTCACCTCGTCCCTGTGCTTTGGGGAGCCGGAGGGACAGCCGAGGCACACGGCCCTGAGACCCCTTTGCAAAAAGCCGGCTTTCCACGGAGACACTTTTCCTGAGGTGCAGACCCTATCCCAAGTGGTTGTGGCAAGCTAAAGCAAATGCCCTCCACTTCTCTGGAAGAAACCACAGTGCCCAGCCATGTTCTAAGCCCTCCCATCCTCCCTGGGCTTCTGGCAGCAGGAGTGAAAAGAGAGGAGCAGAGCACTGGGACCCGTTTGACAAAACCCGGCTTCCCACGGGAAAGTCTTTCTCCACGCGCAGACATGCTCCCAGGTGCCTGGGGCAAGGGGAAGGAAATGCCATACACTGACCTGGAAGAGACCACAGGGCCCAGGCACAGTCTGAACCCTTCCCTCAACCCGGCGGTTTTGCTAGCAGGAGTTCAACCCCAACGAACACAGCCCGGAGACCCCTGGGGCAAAAACGGCTTCCGAAGAAAAATAGGTGCTTCCTGTGGAACACCTATCCCAAGTGGGGGTAGCCAGCTCAACAAAATGCCACACACCCAGGTGTAAGAAACAACATTGCCCAGGCATGGTCTAAGCCCCTCACCTCGTCCCTGTGCTTTGGGGAGCCGGAGGGACAGTCGAGGCACACGGCCCTGACACCCCTTTGCAAAAAGCCGGCTTCCCACGGAGACAGTTTTCCTGAGGTGCAGACCCTATCCCAAGTGGTTGTGGCAAGGTAAAGCAAATGCCCTCCACTTCTCTGGAAGAAACCACAGTGCCCAGCCATGTTCTAAGCCCTCCCATCCTCCCTGGGCTTCTGGCAGCAGGAGTGAAAAGAGAGGAGCAGAGCACTGGGACCCGTTTGACAAAACCCGGCTTCCCACGGGAAAGTCTTTCTCCACGCGCAGACATGCTCCCAGGTGCCTGGGGCAAGGGGAAGGAAAAGCCATACACTGACCTGGAAGAGACCACAGGGCCCAGGCACAGTCTGAACCCTTCCCTCAACCCGGCGGTTTTGCTAGCAGGAGTTCAACCCCAACGAACACAGCCCGGAGACCCCTGGGGCAAAAACGGCTTCCGACGAACAATAGGTGCTTGCTGTGGAACACCTATCCCAAGTGGGGGTAGCCAGCTCAACAAAATGCCACACACCCAGGTGTAAGAATCAACATGGCCCAGGCATGGTCTAAGCCCCTCACCTCGTCCCTGTGCTTTGGGGAGCCGGAGGGACAGCCGAGGCACACGGCCCTGAGACCCCTTTGCAAAAAGCCGGCTTCCCACGGAGACAGTTTTCCTGAGGTGCAGACCCTATCCCAAGTGGTTGTGGCAAGGTAATGCAAATGCCCTCCACTTCTCTGGAAGAATCCACAGTGCCCAGCCATGTTCTAAGCCCTCCCATCCTCCCTGGGCTTCTGGCAGCAGGAGTGAAAAGAGAGGAGCAGAGCACTGGGACCCGTTTGACAAAACCCGGCTTCCCACGGGAAAGTCTTTCTCCACGTGCAGACATGCTCCCAGGTGCCTGGGGCAAGGGGAAGGAAATGCCATACACTGACCTGGAAGAGACCACAGGGCCCAGGCACAGTCTGAACCCTTCCCTCAACCCGGCGGTTTTGCTAGCAGGAGTTCAACCCCAACGAACACAGCCCGGAGACCCCTGGGGCAAAAACGGCTTCCGACGAACAATAGGTGCTTGCTGTGGAACACCTATCCCAAGTGGGGGTAGCCAGCTCAACAAAATGCCACACACCCATGTGTAAGAAACAACATTGCCCAGGCATGGTCTAAGCCCTTCACCTCGTCCCTGTGCTTTGGGGAGCCGGAGGGACAGCCGAGGCACACGGCCCTGAGACCCCTTTGCAAAAAGCCGGCTTCCCACGGAGACACTTTTCCTGAGGTGCAGACCCTATCCCAAGTGGTTGTGGCAAGCTAAAGCAAATGCCCTCCACTTCTCTGATAGAAACCACAGTGCCCAGCCATGTTCTAAGCCCTCCCATCCTCCCTGGGCTTCTGGCAGCAGGAGTGAAAAGAGAGGAGCAGAGCACTTGGACCCGTTTGACAAAACCCGGCTTCCCACGGGAAAGTCTTTCTCCACGCGCAGACATGCTCCCAGGTGCCTGGGGAAGGGGAAGGAAATGCCATACACTGACCTGGAAGAGACCACAGGGCCCAGGCACAGTCTGAACCCTTCCCTCAACCCGGCGGTTTTGCTAGCAGGAGTTCAACCCCAACGAACACAGCCCGGAGACCCCTGGGGCAAAAACGGCTTCCGACGATCAATAGGTGCTTGCTGTGGAACACCTGTCCCAAGTGGGGGAAGCCAGCTCAACAAAATGCCACACACCCAGGTGTAAGAAACAACATTGCCCAGGCATGGCCTAAGCCCCTCACCTCGTCCCTGTGCTTTGGGGAGCCGAAGAGACAGCCGAGGCCCACGGCCCTGAGACCCCTTTGCAAAAAGCCGGCTTCCCACGGAGACAGTTTTCCTGAGGTGCAGACCCTATCCCAAGTGGTTGTGGCAAGCTAAAGCAAATGCCCTCCACTTCTCTGGAAGAAACCACAGTGCCCAGCCATGTTCTAAGCCCTCCCATCCTTGCTGGGCTTCTGGCAGCAGGAGTGAAAAGAGAGGAGCAGAGCACTGGGACCCGTTTGACAAAACCCGGCTTCCCACGGGAAAGTCTTTCTCCACGTGCAGACATGCTCCCAGGTGCCTGGGGCAAGGGGAAGGAAATGCCATACACTGACCTGGAAGAGACCACAGGGCCCAGGCACAGTCTGAACCCTTCCCTCAACCCGGCGGTTTTGCTAGCAGTAGTTCAACCCCAACGAACACTGCCCGGAGACCCCTGGGGCAAAAATGGTTTCCGACGAACAATAGGTGCTTCCTGTGGAACACCTATCCCAAGTGGGGGTAGCCAGCTCAACAAAATGCCACACACCCAGGTGTAAGAAACAACATTGCCCAGGCATGGTCTAAGCCCTTCACCTCGTCCCTGTGCTTTGGGGAGCCGGAGGGACAGCCGAGGCACACGGCCCTGAGACCCCTTTGCAAAAAGCCGGCTTCCCACGGAGACAGTTTTCCTGAGGTGCAGACCCTATCCCAAGTGGTTGTGGCAAGGTAAAGCAAATGCCCTCCACTTCTCTGGAAGAAACCACAGTGCCCAGCCATGTTCTAAGCCCTCCCATCCTCCCTGGGCTTCTGGCAGCAGGAGTGAAAAGAGAGGAGCAGAGCACTGGGACCCGTTTGACAAAACCCGGCTTCCCACGGGAAAGTCTTTCTCCACGCGCAGACATGCTCCCAGGTGCCTGGGGCAAGGGGAAGGAAATGCCATACACTGACCTGGAAGAGACCACAGGGCCCAGGCACAGTCTGAACCCTTCCCTCAACCCGGCGGTTTTGCTAGCAGGAGTTCAACCCCAACGAACACAGCCCGGAGACCCCTGGGGCAAAAACGGCTTCCGACGAACAATAGGTGCTTGCTGTGGAACACCTATCCCAAGTGGGGATAGCCAGCTCAACAAAATGCCACACACCCATGTGTAAGAAACAACATTGCCCAGGCATGGTCTAAGCCCTTCACCTCGTCCCTGTGCTTTGGGGAGCCGGAGGGACAGCCGAGGCACACGGCCCTGAGACCCCTTTGCAAAAAGCCGGCTTCCCACGGAGACACATTTCCTGAGGTGCAGACCCTATCCCAAGTGGTTGTGGCAAGCTAAAGCAAATGCCCTCCACTTCTCTGGAAGAAACCACAGTGCCCAGCCATGTTCTAAGCCCTCCCATCCTCGCTGGGCTTCTGGCAGCAGGAGTGAAAAGAGAGGAGCAGAGCACTGGGACCCGTTTGACAAAACCCGGCTTCCCACGGGAAAGTCTTTCTCCACGTGCAGACATGCTCCCAGGTGCCTGGGGCAAGGGGAAGGAAATGCCATACACTGACCTGGAAGAGACCACAGGGCCCAGGCACAGTCTGAACCCTTCCCTCAACCCGGCGGTTTTGCTAGCAGGAGTTCAACCCCAACGAACACTGCCCGGAGACCCCTGGGGCAAAAACGGCTTCCGACGAACAATAGGTGCTTGCTGTGGAACACCTATCCCAAGTGGGGGTAGCCAGCTCAACAAAATGCCACACACCCAGGTGTAAGAAACAACATTGCCCAGGCATGGTCTAAGCCCCTCACCTCGTCCCTGTGCTTTGGGGAGCCGGAGGGACAGCCGAGGCACACGGCCCTGAGACCCCTTTGCAAAAAGCCGGCTTCCCACGGAGACAGTTTTCCTGAGGTGCAGACCCTATCCCAAGTGGTTGTGGCAAGCTAAAGCAAATGCCCTCCACTTCTCTGGAAGAAACCACAGTGCCCAGCCATGTTCTAAGCCCTCCCATCCTCCCTGGGCTTCTGGCAGCAAGAGTGAAAAGAGAGGAGCAGAGCACTGGGACCCGTTTGACAAAACCCGGCTTCCCACGGGAAAGTCTTTCTCCACGTGCAGACATGCTCCCAGGTGCCTGGGGCAAGGGGAAGGAAATGCCATACAGTGACCTGGAAGAGACCACAGGGCCCAGGCACAGTCTGAACACTTCCCTCAACCCGGCGGTTTTGCTAGCAGGAGTTCAACCGCAACGAAAACAGCCCGGAGACCCCTGGGGCAAAAACGCCTTCCGACGAACAATAGGTGCTTGCTGTGGAACACCTATCCCAAGTGGGGGTAGCCAGCTCAACAAAATGCCACACACCCAGGTGTAAGAAACAACATTGCCCAGGCATGGTCTAAGCCCCTCACCTCGTCCCTGTGCTTTGGGGAGCCGGAGGGACAGCCGAGGCCCACGGCCCTGAGACCCCTTTGCAAAAAGCCGGCTTCCCACGGAGACAGTTTTCCTGAGGTGCAGACCCTATCCCAAGTGGTTGTGGCAAGCTAAAGCAAATGCCCTCCACTTCTCTGGAAGAAACCACAGTGCCCAGCCATGTTCTAAGCCCTCCCATCCTCCATGGGCTTCTGGCAGCAAGAGTGAAAAGAGAGGAGCAGAGCACTGGGACCCGTTTGACAAAACCCGGCTTCCCACGGGAAAGTCTTTCTCCACGTGCAGACATGCTCCCAGGTGCCTGGGGCAAGGGGAATGAAATGCCATACACTGACCTGGAAGAGACCACAGGGCCCAGGCACAGTCTGAACCCTTCCCTCAACCCGGCGGTTTTGCTAGCAGGAGTTCAACCCCAACGAACACAGCCCGGAGACCCCTGGGGCAAAAACGGCTTCCGAGGAACAATAGGTGCTTGCTGTGGAACACCTATCCCAAGTGGGGGTAGCCAGCTCAACAAAATGCCACACACCCAGGTGTAAGAAACAACATTGCCCAGGCATGGTCTAAGCCCCTCACCTCGTCCCTGTGCTTTGGGGAGCCGGAGGGACAGCCGAGGCACACGGCCCTGAGACCCCTTTGCAAAAAGCCGGCTTCCCACGGAGACAGTTTTCCTGAGGTGCAGACCCTATCCCAAGTGGTTGTGGCAAGCTAAAGCAAATGCCCTCCACTTCTCTGGAAGAAACCACAGTGCCCAGCCATGTTCTAAGCCCTCCCATCCTCCCTGGGCTTCTGGCAGCAGGAGTGAAAAGAGAGGAGCAGAGCACTGGGACCCGTTTGACAAAACCCGGCTTCCCACGGGAAAGTCTTTCTCCACGCGCAGACATGCTCCCAGGTGCCTGGGGCAAGGGGAAGGAAATGCCATACACTGACCTGGAAGAGACCACAGGGCCCAGGCACAGTCTGAACCCTTCCCTCAACCCGGCGGTTTTGCTAGCAGGAGTTCAACCCCAACGAACATAGCCCGGAGACCCCTGGGGCAAAAACGGCTTCCGACGAACAATAGGTGCTTGCTGTGGAACACCTATCCCAAGTGGGGGTAGCCAGCTCAACAAAATGCCACACACCCAGGTGTAAGAAACAACATTGCCCAGGCATGGTCTAAGCCCCTCACCTCGTCCCTGTGCTTTGGGGAGCCGGAGGGACAGCCGAGGCACACGGCCCTGAGACCCCTTTGCAAAAAGCCGGCTTCCCACGGAGACAGTTTTCCTGAGGTGCAGACCCTATCCCAAGTGGTTGTGGCAAGGTAAAGCAAATGCCCTCCACTTCTCTGGAAGAAACCACAGTGCCCAGCCATGTTCTAAGCCCTCCCATCCTCCCTGGGCTTCTGGCAGCAGGAGTGAAAAGAGAGGAGCAGAGCACTGGGACCCGTTTGACAAAACCCGGCTTCCCACGGGAAAGTCTTTCTGCACGTGCAGACATGCTCCCAGGTGCCTGGGGCAAGGGGAAGGAAATGCCATACACTGACCTGGAAGAGACCACAGGGCCCAGGCACAGTCTGAACCCTTCCCTCAACCCGGCGGTTTTGCTAGCAGGAGTTCAACCCCAACGAACACAGCCCGGAGACCCCTGGGGCAAAAATGGCTTCCGACGATCAATAGGTGCTTGCTGTGGAACACCTGTCCCAAGTGGGGGAAGCCAGCTCAACAAAATGCCACACACCCAGGTGTAAGAAACAACATTGCCCAGGCATGGTCTAAGCCCCTCACCTCGTCCCTGTGCTTTGCGGAGCCGTAGAGACAGCCGAGGCCCACGGCCCTGAGACCCCTTTGCAAAAAGCCGGCTTCCCAAGGAGACACTTTTCCTGAGGTGCAGACCCTATCCCAAGTGGTTGTGGCAAGCTAAAGCAAATGCCCTCCACTTCTCTGGAAGAAACCACAGTGCCCAGCCATGTTCTAAGCCCTCCCATCCTCGCTGGGCTTCTGGCAGCAGGAGTGAAAAGAGAGGAGCAGAGCACTGGGACCCGTTTGACAAAACCCGGCTTCCCACGGGAAAGTCTTTCTCCACGTGCAGACATGCTCCCAGGTGCCTGGGGCAAGGGGAAGGAAATGCCATACACTGACCTGGAAGAGACCACAGGGCCCAGGCACAGTCTG
The DNA here is from genome assembly GCF_024610735.1 of Ursus americanus. Classification (NCBI taxonomy): domain Eukaryota; kingdom Metazoa; phylum Chordata; class Mammalia; order Carnivora; family Ursidae; genus Ursus; species Ursus americanus. The sequence continues at coordinate 41,869 of NW_028273752.1, read as the reverse complement.
AACCCTTCCCTCAACCCGGCGGTTTTGCTAGCAGTAGTTCAACCCCAACGAACACAGCCCGGAGACCCCTGGGGCAAAAACGGCTTCCGACGAACAATAGGTGCTTGCTGTGGAACACCTATCCCAAGTGGGGGTAGCCAGCTCAACAAAATGCCACACACCCAGGTGTAAGAAACAACATTGCCCAGGCATGGTCTAAGCCCCTCACCTCGTCCCTGTGCTTTGGGGAGCCGGAGGGACAGTCGAGGCACACGGCCCTGACACCCCTTTGCAAAAAGCCGGCTTCCCCTGGAGACAGTTTTCCTGAGGTGCAGACCCTATCCCAAGTGGTTGTGGCAAGGTAAAGCAAATGCCCTCCACTTCTCTGGAAGAAACCACAGTGCCCAGCCATGTTCTAAGCCCTCCCATCCTCCCTGGGCTTCTGGCAGCAGGAGTGAAAAGAGAGGAGCAGAGCACTGGGACCCGTTTGACAAAACCCGGCTTCCCACGGGAAAGTCTTTCTCCACGCGCAGACATGCTCCCAGGTGCCTGTGGCAAGGGGAAGGAAAAGCCATACACTGACCTGGAAGAGACCACAGGGCCCAGGCACAGTCTGAACCCTTCCCTCAACCCGGCGGTTTTGCTAGCAGGAGTTCAACCCCAACGAACACAGCCCGGAGACCCCTGGGGCAAAAACGGCTTCCGACGAACAATAGGTGCTTGCTGTGGAACACCTATGCCAAGTGGGGGAAGCCAGCTCAACAAAATGCCACACACCCAGGTGTAAGAAACAACATTGCCCAGGCATGGTCTAAGCCCCTCACCTCGTCCCTGTGCTTTGGGGAGCCGGAGGGACAGCCGAGGCACACGGCCCTGAGACCCCTTTGCAAAAAGCCGGCTTTCCACGGAGACACTTTTCCTGAGGTGCAGACCCTATCCCAAGTGGTTGTGGCAAGCTAAAGCAAATGCCCTCCACTTCTCTGGAAGAAACCACAGTGCCCAGCCATGTTCTAAGCCCTCCCATCCTCCCTGGGCTTCTGGCAGCAGGAGTGAAAAGAGAGGAGCAGAGCACTGGGACCCGTTTGACAAAACCCGGCTTCCCACGGGAAAGTCTTTCTCCACGCGCAGACATGCTCCCAGGTGCCTGGGGCAAGGGGAAGGAAATGCCATACACTGACCTGGAAGAGACCACAGGGCCCAGGCACAGTCTGAACCCTTCCCTCAACCCGGCGGTTTTGCTAGCAGGAGTTCAACCCCAACGAACACAGCCCGGAGACCCCTGGGGCAAAAACGGCTTCCGAAGAAAAATAGGTGCTTCCTGTGGAACACCTATCCCAAGTGGGGGTAGCCAGCTCAACAAAATGCCACACACCCAGGTGTAAGAAACAACATTGCCCAGGCATGGTCTAAGCCCCTCACCTCGTCCCTGTGCTTTGGGGAGCCGGAGGGACAGTCGAGGCACACGGCCCTGACACCCCTTTGCAAAAAGCCGGCTTCCCACGGAGACAGTTTTCCTGAGGTGCAGACCCTATCCCAAGTGGTTGTGGCAAGGTAAAGCAAATGCCCTCCACTTCTCTGGAAGAAACCACAGTGCCCAACCATGTTCTAAGCCCTCCCATCCTCCCTGGGCTTCTGGCAGCAGGAGTGAAAAGAGAGGAGCAGAGCACTGGGACCCGTTTGACAAAACCCGGCTTCCCACGGGAAAGTCTTTCTCCACGCGCAGACATGCTCCCAGGTGCCTGGGGCAAGGGGAAGGAAAAGCCATACACTGACCTGGAAGAGACCACAGGGCCCAGGCACAGTCTGAACCCTTCCCTCAACCCGGCGGTTTTGCTAGCAGGAGTTCAACCCCAACGAACACAGCCCGGAGACCCCTGGGGCAAAAACGGCTTCCGACGAACAATAGGTGCTTGCTGTGGAACACCTATCCCAAGTGGGGGTAGCCAGCTCAACAAAATGCCACACACCCAGGTGTAAGAAACAACATGGCCCAGGCATGGTCTAAGCCCCTCACCTCGTCCCTGTGCTTTGGGGAGCCGGAGGGACAGCCGAGGCACACGGCCCTGAGACCCCTTTGCAAAAAGCCGGCTTCCCACGGAGACAGTTTTCCTGAGGTGCAGACCCTATCCCAAGTGGTTGTGGCAAGGTAATGCAAATGCCCTCCACTTCTCTGGAAGAATCCACAGTGCCCAGCCATGTTCTAAGCCCTCCCATCCTCCCTGGGCTTCTGGCAGCAGGAGTGAAAAGAGAGGAGCAGAGCACTGGGACCCGTTTGACAAAACCCGGCTTCCCACGGGAAAGTCTTTCTCCACGTGCAGACATGCTCCCAGGTGCCTGGGGCAAGGGGAAGGAAATGCCATACACTGACCTGGAAGAGACCACAGGGCCCAGGCACAGTCTGAACCCTTCCCTCAACCCGGCGGTTTTGCTAGCAGGAGTTCAACCCCAACGAACACAGCCCGGAGACCCCTGGGGCAAAAACGGCTTCCGACGAACAATAGGTGCTTGCTGTGGAACACCTATCCCAAGTGGGGGTAGCCAGCTCAACAAAATGCCACACACCCATGTGTAAGAAACAACATTGCCCAGGCATGGTCTAAGCCCTTCACCTCGTCCCTGTGCTTTGGGGAGCCGGAGGGACAGCCGAGGCACACGGCCCTGAGACCCCTTTGCAAAAAGCCGGCTTCCCACGGAGACACTTTTCCTGAGGTGCAGACCCTATCCCAAGTGGTTGTGGCAAGCTAAAGCAAATGCCCTCCACTTCTCTGATAGAAACCACAGTGCCCAGCCATGTTCTAAGCCCTCCCATCCTCCCTGGGCTTCTGGCAGCAGGAGTGAAAAGAGAGGAGCAGAGCACTTGGACCCGTTTGACAAAACCCGGCTTCCCACGGGAAAGTCTTTCTCCACGCGCAGACATGCTCCCAGGTGCCTGGGGAAGGGGAAGGAAATGCCATACACTGACCTGGAAGAGACCACAGGGCCCAGGCACAGTCTGAACCCTTCCCTCAACCCGGCGGTTTTGCTAGCAGGAGTTCAACCCCAACGAACACAGCCCGGAGACCCCTGGGGCAAAAACGGCTTCCGACGATCAATAGGTGCTTGCTGTGGAACACCTGTCCCAAGTGGGGGAAGCCAGCTCAACAAAATGCCACACACCCAGGTGTAAGAAACAACATTGCCCAGGCATGGCCTAAGCCCCTCACCTCGTCCCTGTGCTTTGGGGAGCCGAAGAGACAGCCGAGGCCCACGGCCCTGAGACCCCTTTGCAAAAAGCCGGCTTCCCAAGGAGACACTTTTCCTGAGGTGCAGACCCTATCCCAAGTGGTTGTGGCAAGCTAAAGCAAATGCCCTCCACTTCTCTGGAAGAAACCACAGTGCCCAGCCATGTTCTAAGCCCTCCCATCCTTGCTGGGCTTCTGGCAGCAGGAGTGAAAAGAGAGGAGCAGAGCACTGGGACCCGTTTGACAAAACCCGGCTTCCCACGGGAAAGTCTTTCTCCACGTGCAGACATGCTCCCAGGTGCCTGGGGCAAGGGGAAGGAAATGCCATACACTGACCTGGAAGAGACCACAGGGCCCAGGCACAGTCTGAACCCTTCCCTCAACCCGGCGGTTTTGCTAGCAGTAGTTCAACCCCAACGAACACTGCCCGGAGACCCCTGGGGCAAAAATGGTTTCCGACGAACAATAGGTGCTTCCTGTGGAACACCTATCCCAAGTGGGGGTAGCCAGCTCAACAAAATGCCACACACCCAGGTGTAAGAAACAACATTGCCCAGGCATGGTCTAAGCCCTTCACCTCGTCCCTGTGCTTTGGGGAGCCGGAGGGACAGCCGAGGCACACGGCCCTGAGACCCCTTTGCAAAAAGCCGGCTTCCCACGGAGACAGTTTTCCTGAGGTGCAGACCCTATCCCAAGTGGTTGTGGCAAGGTAAAGCAAATGCCCTCCACTTCTCTGGAAGAAACCACAGTGCCCAGCCATGTTCTAAGCCCTCCCATCCTCCCTGGGCTTCTGGCAGCAGGAGTGAAAAGAGAGGAGCAGAGCACTGGGACCCGTTTGACAAAACCCGGCTTCCCACGGGAAAGTCTTTCTCCACGCGCAGACATGCTCCCAGGTGCCTGGGGCAAGGGGAAGGAAATGCCATACACTGACCTGGAAGAGACCACAGGGCCCAGGCACAGTCTGAACCCTTCCCTCAACCCGGCGGTTTTGCTAGCAGGAGTTCAACCCCAACGAACACAGCCCGGAGACCCCTGGGGCAAAAACGGCTTCCGACGAACAATAGGTGCTTGCTGTGGAACACCTATCCCAAGTGGGGGTAGCCAGCTCAACAAAATGCCACACACCCAGGTGTAAGAAACAACATTGCCCAGGCATGGTCTAAGCCCCTCACCTCGTCCCTGTGCTTTGGGGAGCCGGAGGGACAGCCGAGGCACACGGCCCTGAGACCCCTTTGCAAAAAGCCGGCTTCCCACGGAGACACTTTTCCTGAGGTGCAGACCCTATCCCAAGTGGTTGTGGCAAGCTAAAGCAAATGCCCTCCACTTCTCTGGAAGAAACCACAGTGCCCAGCCATGTTCTAAGCCCTCCCATCCTCGCTGGGCTTCTGGCAGCAGGAGTGAAAAGAGAGGAGCAGAGCACTGGGACCCGTTTGACAAAACCCGGCTTCCCACGGGAAAGTCTTTCTCCACGTGCAGACATGCTCCCAGGTGCCTGGGGCAAGGGGAAGGAAATGCCATACACTCACCTGGAAGAGACCACAGGGCCCAGGCACAGTCTGAACCCTTCCCTCAACCCGGCGGTTTTGCTAGCAGGAGTTCAACCCCAACGAACACTGCCCGGAGACCCCTGGGGCAAAAACGGCTTCCGACGAACAATAGGTGCTTGCTGTGGAACACCTATCCCAAGTGGGGGTAGCCAGCTCAACAAAATGCCACACACCCAGGTGTAAGAAACAACATTGCCCAGGCATGGTCTAAGCCCCTCACCTCGTCCCTGTGCTTTGGGGAGCCGGAGGGACAGCCGAGGCACACGGCCCTGAGACCCCTTTGCAAAAAGCTGGCTTCCCACGGAGACAGTTTTCCTGAGGTGCAGACCCTATCCCAAGTGGTTGTGGCAAGCTAAAGCAAATGCCCTCCACTTCTCTGGAAGAAACCACAGTGCCCAGCCATGTTCTAAGCCCTCCCATCCTCCCTGGGCTTCTGGCAGCAGGAGTGAAAAGAGAGGAGCAGAGCACTGGGACCCGTTTGACAAAACCCGGCTTCCCACGGGAAAGTCTTTCTCCACGTGCAGACATGCTCCCAGGTGCCTGGGGCAAGGGGAAGGAAATGCCATACACTGACCTGGAAGAGACCACAGGGCCCAGGCACAGTCTGAACACTTCCCTCAACCCGGCGGTTTTGCTAGCAGGAGTTCAACCCAAACGAACACAGCCCGGAGACCCCTGGGGCAAAAACGGCTTCCGACGATCAATAGGTGCTTGCTGTGGAACACCTATCCCAAGTGGGGGTAGCCAGCTCAACAAAATGCCACACACCCAGGTGTAAGAAACAACATTGCCCAGGCATGGTCTAAGCCCCTCACCTCGTCCCTGTGCTTTGGGGAGCCGGAGGGACAGCCGAGGCACACGGCCCTGAGACCCCTTTGCAAAAAGCCGGCTTCCCACGGAGACAGTTTTCCTGAGGTGCAGACCCTATCCCAACTGGTTGTGGCAAGCTAAAGCAAATGCCCTCCACTTCTCTGGAAGAAACCACAGTGCCCAGCCATGTTCTAAGCCCTCCCATCCTCCCTGGGCTTCTGGCAGCAAGAGTGAAAAGAGAGGAGCAGAGCACTGGGACCCGTTTGACAAAACCCGGCTTCCCACGGGAAAGTCTTTCTCCACGTGCAGACATGCTCCCAGGTGCCTGGGGCAAGGGGAAGGAAATGCCATACACTGACCTGGAAGAGACCACAGGGCCCAGGCACAGTCTGAACACTTCCCTCAACCCGGCGGTTTTGCTAGCAGGAGTTCAACCCCAACGAAAACAGCCCGGAGACCCCTGGGGCAAAAACGGCTTCCGACGAACAATAGGTGCTTGCTGTGGAACACCTATCCCAAGTGGGGGTAGCCAGCTCAACAAAATGCCACACACCCAGGTGTAAGAAACAACATTGCCCAGGCATGGTCTAAGCCCCTCACCTCGTCCCTGTGCTTTGGGGAGCCGGAGGGACAGCCGAGGCCCACGGCCCTGAGACCCCTTTGCAAAAAGCCGGCTTCCCACGGAGACAGTTTTCCTGAGGTGCAGACCCTATCCCAAGTGGTTGTGGCAAGCTAAAGCAAATGCCCTCCACTTCTCTGGAAGAAACCACAGTGCCCAGCCATGTTCTAAGCCCTCCCATCCTCCCTGGGCTTCTGGCAGCAGGAGTGAAAAGAGAGGAGCAGAGCACTGGGACCCGTTTGACAAAACCCGGCTTCCCACAGGAAAGTCTTTCTCCACGCGCAGACATGCTCCCAGGTGCCTGGGGCAAGGGGAAGGAAATGCCATACACTGACCTGGAAGAGACCACAGGGCCCAGGCACAGTCTGAACCCTTCCCTCAACCCGGCGGTTTTGCTAGCAGGAGTTCAACCCCAACGAACACAGCCCGGAGACCCCTGGGGCAAAAACGGCTTCCGACGAACAATAGGTGCTTGCTGTGGAACACCTATCCCAAGTGGGGGTAGCCAGCTCAACAAAATGCCACACACCCAGGTGTAAGAAACAACATGGCCCAGGCATGGTCTAAGCCCCTCACCTCGTCCCTGTGCTTTGGGGAGCCGGAGGGACAGCCGAGGCACACGGCCCTGAGACCCCTTTGCAAAAAGCCGGCTTCCCACGGAGACAGTTTTCCTGAGGTGCAGACCCTATCCCAAGTGGTTGTGGCAAGGTAAAGCAAATGCCCTCCACTTCTCTGGAAGAAACCACAGTGCCCAGCCATGTTCTAAGCCCTCCCATCCTCCCTGGGCTTCTGGCAGCAGGAGTGAAAAGAGAGGAGCAGAGCACTGGGACCCGTTTGACAAAACCCGGCTTCCCACGGGAAAGTCTTTCTCCACGTGCAGACATGCTCCCAGGTGCCTGGGGCAAGGGGAAGGAAATGCCATACACTGACCTGGAAGAGACCACAGGGCCCAGGCACAGTCTGAACCCTTCCCTCAACCCGGCGGTTTTGCTAGCAGGAGTTCAACCCCAACGAACACAGCCCGGAGACCCCTGGGGCAAAAACGGCTTCCGACGAACAATAGGTGCTTGCTGTGGAACACCTATCCCAAGTGGGGATAGCCAGCTCAACAAAATGCCACACACCCATGTGTAAGAAACAACATTGCCCAGGCATGGTCTAAGCCCTTCACCTCGTCCCTGTGCTTTGGGGAGCCGGAGGGACAGCCGAGGCACACGGCCCTGAGACCCCTTTGCAAAAAGCCGGCTTCCCACGGAGACACATTTCCTGAGGTGCAGACCCTATCCCAAGTGGTTGTGGCAAGCTAAAGCAAATGCCCTCCACTTCTCTGGAAGAAACCACAGTGCACAGCCATGTTCTAAGCCCTCCCATCCTCCATGGGCTTCTGGCAGCAGGAGTGAAAAGAGAGGAGCAGAGCACTTGGACCCGTTTGACAAAACCCGGCTTCCCACGGGAAAGTCTTTCTCCACGCGCAGACATGCTCCCAGGTGCCTGTGGCAAGGGGAAGGAAATGCCATACACTGACCTGGAAGAGACCACAGGGCCCAGGCACAGTCTGAACCCTTCCCTCAACCCGGCGGTTTTGCTAGCAGGAGTTCAACCCCAACGAACACAGCCCGGAGACCCCTGGGGCAAAAACGGCTTCCGACGATCAATAGGTGCTTGCTGTGGAACACCTGTCCCAAGTGGGGGAAGCCAGCTCAACAAAATGCCACACACCCAGGTGTAAGAAACAACATTGCCCAGGCATGGTCTAAGCCCCTCACCTCGTCCCTGTGCTTTGGGGAGCCGTAGAGACAGCCGAGGCCCACGGCCCTGAGACCCCTTTGCAAAAAGCCGGCTTCCCAAGGAGACACTTTTCCTGATGTGCAGACCCTATCCCAAGTGGTTGTGGCAAGCTAAAGCAAATGCCCTCCACTTCTCTGGAAGAAACCACAGTGCCCAGCCATGTTCTAAGCCCTCCCATCCTCGCTGGGCTTCTGGCAGCAGGAGTGAAAAGAGAGGAGCAGAGCACTGGGACCCGTTTGACAAAACCCGGCTTCCCACGGGAAAGTCTTTCTCCACGTGCAGACATGCTCCCAGGTGCCTGGGGCAAGGGGAAGGAAATGCCATACACTGACCTGGAAGAGACCACAGGGCCCAGGCACAGTCTGAACCCTTCCCTCAACCCGGCGGTTTTGCTAGCAGTAGTTCAACCCCAACGAACACTGCCCGGAGACCCCTGGGGCAAAAACGGCTTCCGACGAACAATAGGTGCTTGCTGTGGAACACCTATCCCACGTGGGGGTAGCCAGCTCAACAAAATGCCACACACCCAGGTGTAAGAAACAACATTGCCCAGGCATGGTCTAAGCCCCTCACCTCGTCCCTGTGCTTTGGGGAGCCGGAGGGACAGCCGAGGCACACGGCCCTGAGACCCCTTTGCAAAAAGCTGGCTTCCCACGGAGACAGTTTTCCTGAGGTGCAGACCCTATCCCAAGTGGTTGTGGCAAGCTAAAGCAAATGCCCTCCACTTCTCTGGAAGAAACCACAGTGCCCAGCCATGTTCTAAGCCCTCCCATCCTCCCTGGGCTTCTGGCAGCAGGAGTGAAAAGAGAGGAGCAGAGCACTGGGACCCGTTTGACAAAACCCGGCTTCCCACGGGAAAGTCTTTCTCCACGTGCAGACATGCTCCCAGGTGCCTGGGGCAAGGGGAAGGAAATGCCATACACTGACCTGGAAGAGACCACAGGGCCCAGGCACAGTCTGAACCCTTCCCTCAACCCGGCGGTTTTGCTAGCAGGAGTTCAACCCAAACGAACACAGCCCGGAGACCCCTGGGGCAAAAACGGCTTCCGACGATCAATAGGTGCTTGCTGTGGAACACCTATCCCAAGTGGGGGTAGCCAGCTCAACAAAATGCCACACACCCAGGTGTAAGAAACAACATTGCCCAGGCATGGTCTAAGCCCCTCACCTCGTCCCTGTGCTTTGGGGAGCCGGAGGGACAGCCGAGGCACACGGCCCTGAGACCCCTTTGCAAAAAGCCGGCTTCCCACGGAGACAGTTTTCCTGAGGTGCAGACCCTATCCCAAGTGGTTGTGGCAAGCTAAAGCAAATGCCCTCCACTTCTCTGGAAGAAACCACAGTGCCCAGCCATGTTCTAAGCCCTCCCATCCTCCCTGGGCTTCTGGCAGCAAGAGTGAAAAGAGAGGAGCAGAGCACTGGGACCCGTTTGACAAAACCCGGCTTCCCACGGGAAAGTCTTTCTCCACGTGCAGACATGCTCCCAGGTGCCTGGGGCAAGGGGAAGGAAATGCCATACACTGACCTGGAAGAGACCACAGGGCCCAGGCACAGTCTGAACACTTCCCTCAACCCGGCGGTTTTGCTAGCAGGAGTTCAACCCCAACGAACACAGCCCGGAGACCCCTGGGGCAAAAACGGCTTCCGACGAACAATAGGTGCTTGCTGTGGAACACCTATCCCAAGTGGGGGTAGCCAGCTCAACAAAATGCCACACACCCAGGTGTAAGAAACAACATTGCCCAGGCATGGTCTAAGCCCCTCACCTCGTCCCTGTGCTTTGGGGAGCCGGAGGGACAGCCGAGGCCCACGGCCCTGAGACCCCTTTGCAAAAAGCCGGCTTCCCACGGAGACAGTTTTCCTGAGGTGCAGACCCTATCCCAAGTGGTTGTGGCAAGCTAAAGCAAATGCCCTCCACTTCTCTGGAAGAAACCACAGTGCCCAGCCATGTTCTAAGCCCTCCCATCCTCCCTGGGCTTCTGGCAGCAAGAGTGAAAAGAGAGGAGCAGAGCACTGGGACCCGTTTGACAAAACCCGGCTTCCCACGGGAAAGTCTTTCTCCACGTGCAGACATGCTCCCAGGTGCCTGGGGCAAGGGGAAGGAAATGCCATACACTGACCTGGAAGAGACCACAGGGCCCAGGCACAGTCTGAACCCTTCCCTCAACCCGGCGGTTTTGCTAGCAGGAGTTCAACCCCAACGAACACAGCCCGGAGACCCCTGGGGCAAAAACGGCTTCCGACGAACAATAGGTGCTTGCTGTGGAACACCTATCCCAAGTGGGGGTAGCCAGCTCAACAAAATGCCACACACCCAGGTGTAAGAAACAACATTGCCCAGGCATGGTCTAAGCCCCTCACCTCGTCCCTGTGCTTTGGGGAGCCGGAGGGACAGCCGAGGCACACGGCCCTGAGACCCCTTTGCAAAAAGCCGGCTTTCCACGGAGACAGTTTTCCTGAGGTGCAGACCCTATCCCAAGTGGTTGTGGCAAGCTAAAGCAAATGCCCTCCACTTCTCTGGAAGAAACCACAGTGCCCAGCCATGTTCTAAGCCCTCCCATCCTCCCTGGGCTTCTGGCAGCAGGAGTGAAAAGAGAGGAGCAGAGCACTGGGACCCGGTTGACAAAACCCGGCTTCCCACAGGAAAGTCTTTCTCCACGCGCAGACATGCTCCCAGGTGCCTGGGGCAAGGGGAAGGAAATGCCATACACTGACCTGGAAGAGACCACAGGGCCCAGGCACAGTCTGAACCCTTCCCTCAACCCGGCGGTTTTGCTAGCAGGAGTTCAACCCCAACGAACACAGCCCGGAGACCCCTGGGGCAAAAACGGCTTCCGACGAACAATAGGTGCTTGCTGTGGAACACCTATCCCAAGTGGGGGTAGCCAGCTCAACAAAATGCCACACACCCAGGTGTAAGAAACAACATTGCCCAGGCATGGTCTAAGCCCCTCACCTCGTCCCTGTGCTTTGGGGAGCCGGAGGGACAGCCGAGGCACACGGCCCTGAGACCCCTTTGCAAAAAGCCGGCTTCCCACGGAGACAGTTTTCCTGAGGTGCAGACCCTATCCCAAGTGGTTGTGGCAAGCTAAAGCAAATGCCCTCCACTTCTCTGGAAGAAACCACAGTGCCCAGCCATGTTCTAAGCCCTCCCATCCTCCCTGGGCTTCTGGCAGCAAGAGTGAAAAGAGAGGAGCAGAGCACTGGGACCCGTTTGACAAAACCCGGCTTCCCACGGGAAAGTCTTTCTCCACGTGCAGACATGCTCCCAGGTGCCTGGGGCAAGGGGAAGGAAATGCCATACACTGACCTGGAAGAGACCACAGGGCCCAGGCACAGTCTGAACCCTTCCCTCAACCCGGCGGTTTTGCTAGCAGGAGTTCAACCCCAACGAACACAGCCCGGAGACCCCTGGGGCAAAAACGGCTTCCGACGAACAATAGGTGCTTGCTGTGGAACACCTATCCCAAGTGGGGGTAGCCAGCTCAACAAAATGCCACACACCCATGTGTAAGAAACAACATTGCCCAGGCATGGTCTAAGCCCTTCACCTCGTCCCTGTGCTTTGGGGAGCCGGACGGACAGCCGAGGCACACGGCCCTGAGACCCCTTTGCAAAAAGCCGGCTTCCCACGGAGACAGTTTTCCTGAGGGGCAGACCCTATCCCAAGTGGTTGTGGCAAGGTAAAGCAAATGCCCTCCACTTCTCTGGAAGAAACCACAGTGCCCAGCCATGTTCTAAGCCCTCCCATCCTCCCTGGGCTTCTGGCAGCAGGAGTGAAAAGAGAGGAGCAGAGCACTGGGACCCGTTTGACAAAACCCGGCTTCCCACGGGAAAGTCTTTCTCCACGTGCAGACATGCTCCCAGGTGCCTGGGGCAAGGGGAAGGAAATGCCATACACTGACCTGGAAGAGACCACAGGGCCCAGGCACAGTATGAACCCTTCCCTCAACCCGGCGGTTTTGCTAGCAGGAGTTCAACCCCAACGAACACAGCCCGGAGACCCCTGGGGCAAAAACGGCTTCCGAAGAAAAATAGGTGCTTCCTGTGGAACACCTATCCCAAGTGGGGGTAGCCAGCTCAACAAAATGCCACACACCCATGTGTAAGAAACAACATTGCCCAGGCATGGTCTAAGCCTTCACCTCGTCCCTGTGCTTTGGGGAGCCGGAGGGACAGCCGAGGCACACGGCCCTGAGACCCCTTTGCAAAAAGCCGGCTTCCCACGGAGACAGTTTTCCTGAGGTGCAGACCCTATCCCAAGTGGTTGTGGCAAGCTAAAGCAAATGCCCTCCACTTCTCTGGAAGAAACCACAGTGCCCAGCCATGTTCTAAGCCCTCCCATCCTCCCTGGGCTTCTGGCAGCAAGAGTGAAAAGAGAGGAGGAGAGCACTGGGACCCGTTTGACAAAACCCGGCTTCCCACGGGAAAGTCTTTCTCCACGTGCAGACATGCTCCCAGGTGCCTGGTGCAAGGGGAAGGAAATGCCATACACTGACCTGGAAGAGACCACAGGGCCCAGGCACAGTCTGAACCCTTCCCTCAACCCGGCGGTTTTGCTAGCAGGAGTTCAACCCCAACGAACACAGCCCGGAGACCCCTGGGGCAAAAACGGCTTCCGACGATCAATAGGTGCTTGCTGTGGAACACCTATCCCAAGTGGGGGAAGCCAGCTCAACAAAATGCCACACACCCAGGTGTAAGAAACAACATTGCCCAGGCATGGTCTAAGCCCCTCACCTCGTCCCTGTGCTTTGGGGAGCCGGAGGGACAGCCGAGGCACACGGCCCTGAGACCCCTTTGCAAAAAGCCGGCTTCCTACAGCGACAGTTTTCCTGAGGTGCAGACCCTATCCCAAGTGGTTGTGGCAAGGTAAAGCAAATGCCCTCCACTTCTCTGGAGGAAACCACAGTGCCCAGGCATGTTCTAAGCCCTCCCATCCTCCCTGGGCTTCTGGCAGCAGGAGTGAAAAGAGAGGAGCAGAGCACTGGGACCCGTTTGACAAAACCCGGCTTCCCACGGGAAAGTCTTTCTCCACGTGCAGACATGCTCCCAGGTGCCTGGGGCAAGGGGAAGGAAATGCCATACACTGACCTGGAAGAGACCACAGGGCCCAGGCACAGTCTGAACCCTTCCCTCAACCCGGCGGTTTTGCTAGCAGGAGTTCAACCCCAACGAACACAACCCGGAGACCCCTGGGGCAAAAACGGCTTCCGAAGAAAAATAGGTGCTTGCTGTGGAACACCTATCCCAAGTGGGGGTAGCCAGCTCAACAAAATGCCACACACCCAGGTGTAAGAAACAACATTGCCCAGGCATGGTCTAAGCCCCTCACCTCGTCCCTGTGCTTTGGGGAGCCGGAGGGACAGCCGAGGCACACGGCCCTGAGACCCCTTTGCAAAAAGCCGGCTTCCCACGGAGACAGTTTTCCTGAGGTGCAGACCCTATCCCAAGTGGTTGTGGCAAGGTAAAGCAAATGCCCTCCACTTCTCTGGAAGAATCCACAGTGCCCAGCCATGTTCTAAGCCCTCCCATCCTCCCTGGGCTTCTGGCAGCAGGAGTGAAAAGAGAGGAGCAGAGCACTGGGACCCGTTTGACAAAACCCGGCTTCCCACGGGAAAGTCTTTCTCCACGTGCAGACATGCTCCCAGGTGCCTGTGGCAAGGGGAAGGAAATGCCATACACTGACCTGGAAGAGACCACAGGGCCCAGGCACAGTATGAACCCTTCCCTCAACCCGGCGGTTTTGCTAGCAGGAGTTCAACCCCAACGAACACAGCCCGGAGACCCCTGGGGCAAAAACGGCTTCCGAAGAAAAATAGGTGCTTGCTGTGGAACACCTATCCCAAGTGGGGGTAGCCAGCTCAACAAAATGCCACACACCCAGGTGTAAGAAACAACATGGCCCAGGCATGGTCTAAGCCCCTCACCTCGTCCCTGTGCTTTGGGGAGCCGGAGGGACAGCCGAGGCACACGGCCCTGAGACCCCTTTGCAAAAAGCCGGCTTCCCACGGAGACAGTTTTCCTGAGGTGCAGACCCTATCCCAAGTGGTTGTGGCAAGGTAAAGCAAATGCCCTCCACTTCTCTGGAAGAATCCACAGTGCCCAGCCATGTTCTAAGCCCTCCCATCCTCCCTGGGCTTCTGGCAGCAGGAGTGAAAAGAGAGGAGCAGAGCACTGGGACCCGTTTGACAAAACCCGGCTTCCCACGGGAAAGTCTTTCTCCACGTGCAGACATGCTCCCAGGTGCCTGGGGCAAGGGGAAGGAAATGCCATACACTGACCTGGAAGAGACCACAGGGCCCAGGCACAGTCTGAACCCTTCCCTCAACCCGGCGGTTTTGCTAGCAGGAGTTCAACCCCAACGAACACAGCCCGGAGACCCCTGGGGCAAAAACGGCTTCCGACGAACAATAGGTGCTTGCTGTGGAACACCTATCCCAAGTGGGGGTAGCCAGCTCAACAAAATGCCACACACCCATGTGTAAGAAACAACATTGCCCAGGCATGGTCTAAGCCCTTCACCTCGTCCCTGTGCTTTGGGGAGCCGGAGGGACAGCCGAGGCACACGGCCCTGAGACCCCTTTGCAAAAAGCCGGCTTCCCACGGAGACACTTTTCCTGAGGTGCAGACCCTATCCCAAGTGGTTGTGGCAAGCTAAAGCAAATGCCCTCCACTTCTCTGGAAGAAACCACAGTGCCCAGCCATGTTCTAAGCCCTCCCATCCTCCCTGGGCTTCTGGCAGCAGGAGTGAAAAGAGAGGAGCAGAGCACTTGGACCCGTTTGACAAAACCCGGCTTCCCACGGGAAAGTCTTTCTCCACGCGCAGACATGCTCCCAGGTGCCTGGGGCAAGGGGAAGGAAATGCCATACACTGACCTGGAAGAGACCACAGGGCCCAGGCACAGTCTGAACCCTTCCCTCAACCCGGCGGTTTTGCTAGCAGGAGTTCAACCCCAACGAACACAGCCCGGAGACCCCTGGGGCAAAAACGGCTTCCGACGATCAATAGGTGCTTGCTGTGGAACACCTGTCCCAAGTGGGGGAAGCCAGCTCAACAAAATGCCACACACCCAGGTGTAAGAAACAACATTGCCCAGGCATGGTCTAAGCCCCTCACCTCGTCCCTGTGCTTTGGGGAGCCGTAGAGACAGCCGAGGCCCACGGCCCTGAGACCCCTTTGCAAAAAGCCGGCTTCCCAAGGAGACACTTTTCCTGAGGTGCAGACCCTATCCCAAGTGGTTGTGGCAAGCTAAAGCAAATGCCCTCCACTTCTCTGGAAGAAACCACAGTGCCCAGCCATGTTCTAAGCCCTCCCATCCTCGCTGGGCTTCTGGCAGCAGGAGTGAAAAGAGAGGAGCAGAGCACTGGGACCCGTTTGACAAAACCCGGCTTCCCACGGGAAAGTCTTTCTCCACGTGCAGACATGCTCCCAGGTGCCTGGGGCAAGGGGAAGGAAATGCCATACACTGACCTGGAAGAGACCACAGGGCCCAGGCACAGTCTGAACCCTTCCCTCAACCCGGCGGTTTTGCTAGCAGGAGTTCAACGCCAACGAACACAGCCCGGAGACCCCTGGGGCAAAAACGGCTTCCAACGAACAATAGGTGCTTGCTGTGGAACACCTATCCCAAGTGGGGGTAGCCAGCTCAACAAAATGCCACACACCCAGGTATAAGAAACAACATTGCCCAGGCATGGTCTAAGCCCCTCACCTCGTCCCTGTGCTTTGGGGAGCCGGAGGGACAGCCGAGGCACACAGCCCTGAGACCCCTTTGTAAAAAGCCGGCTTCCCACAGAGACAGTTTTCCTGAGGTGCAGACCCTATCCCAAGTGGTTGTAGCAAGGTAAAGCAAATGCCCTCCACTTCTCTGGAAGAAACCACAGTGCCCAGCCATGTTCTAAGCTCTCCCATCCTCCCTGGGCTTCTGGCAGCAGGAGTGAAAAGAGAGGAGCAGAGCACAGGGACCCGTTTGACAAAACCCGGCTTCCCACGGGAAAGTCTTTCTCCACGTGAGACATGCTCCCAGGTGCCTGGGGCAAGGGGAAGGAAATGCCATACACTGACCTGGAAGAGACCACAGGGCCCAGGCACAGTCTGAACCCTTCCCTCAACCCGGCGGTTTTGCTAGCAGGAGTTCAACCCCAACGAACACAGCCCGGAGACCCCTGGGGCAAAAACGGCTTCCGACGAACAATAGGTGCTTGCTGTGGAACACCTATCCCAAGTGGGGGTAGCCAGCTCAACAAAATGCCACACACCCAGGTGTAAGAAACAACATTGCCCAGCCATGGTCTAAGCCCCTCACCTCGTCCCTGTGCTTTGGGGAGCCGGAGGGACAGCCGAGGCACACGGCCCTGAGACCCCTTTGCAAAAAGCCGGCTTCCCACGGAGACAGTTTTCCTGAGGTGCAGACCCTATCCCAAGTGGTTGTGGCAAGCTAAAGCAAATGCCCTCCACTTCTCTGGAAGAAACCACAGTGCCCAGGCATGTTCTCAGCCCTCCCATCCTCCCTGGGCTTCTGGCAGCAGGAGTGAAAAGAGAGGAGCAGAGCACTGGGACCCGTTTGACAAAACCCGGCTTCCCACGGGAAAGTCTTTCTCCACGTGCAGACATGCTCCCAGGTGCCTGGGGCAAGGGGAAGGAAATGCCATACACTGACCTGGAAGAGACCACAGGGCCCAGGCACAGTCTGAACCCTTCCCTCAACCCGGCGGTTTTGCTAGCAGGAGTTCAACCCCAACGAACACAGCCCGGAGACCCCTGGGGCAAAAACGGCTTCCGACGATCAATAGGTGCTTGCTGTGGAACACCTATCCCAAGTGGGGGAAGCCAGCTCAACAAAATGCCACACACCCAGGTGTAAGAAACAACATTGCCCAGGCATGGTCTAAGCCCCTCACCTCGTCCCTGTGCTTTGGGGAGCCGGAGGGACAGCCGAGGCACACGGCCCTGAGGCCCCTTTGCAAAAAGCCGGCTTCCCACGGAGACACTTTTCCTGAGGTGCAGACCCTATCCCAAGTGGTTGTGGCAAGCTAAAGCAAATGCCCTCCACTTCTCTGGAAGAAACCACAGTGCCCAGCCATGTTCTAAGCCCTCCCATCCTCCCTGGGCTTCTGGCAGCAAGAGTGAAAAGAGAGGAGCAGAGCACTGGGACCCGTTTGACAAAACCCGGCTTCCCACGGGAAAGTCTTTCTCCACGTGAGACATGCTCCCAGGTGCCTGGGGCAAGGGGAAGGAAATGCCATACACTGACCTGGAAGAGACCACAGGGCCCAGGCACAGTCTGAACCCTTCCCTCAACCCGGCGGTTTTGCTAGCAGGAGTTCAACGCCAACGAACACAGCCCGGAGACCCCTGGGGCAAAAACGGCTTCCAACGAACAATAGGTGCTTGCTGTGGAACACCTATCCCAAGTGGGGGTAGCCAGCTCAACAAAATGCCACACACCCAGGTGTAAGAAACAACATTGCCCAGGCATGGTCTAAGCCCCTCACCTCGTCCCTGTGCTTTGGGGAGCCGGAGGGACAGCCGAGGCACACAGCCCTGAGACCCCTTTGTAAAAAGCCGGCTTCCCACAGAGACAGTTTTCCTGAGGTGCAGACCCTATCCCAAGTGGTTGTAGCAAGGTAAAGCAAATGCCCTCCACTTCTCTGGAAGAAACCACAGTGCCCAGCCATGTTCTAAGCTCTCCCATCCTCCCTGGGCTTCTGGCAGCAGGAGTGAAAAGAGAGGAGCAGAGCACAGGGTCCCGTTTGACAAAACCCGGCTTCCCACGGGAAAGTCTTTCTCCACGTGAGACATGCTCCCAGGTGCCTGGGGCAAGGGGAAGGAAATGCCATACACTGACCTGGAAGAGACCACAGGGCCCAGGCACAGTCTGAACCCTTCCCTCAACCCGGCGGTTTTGCTAGCAGGAGTTCAACCCCAACGAACACAGCCCGGAGACCCCTGGGGCAAAAACGGCTTCCGACGAACAATAGGTGCTTGCTGTGGAACACCTATCCCAAGTGGGGGTAGCCAGCTCAACAAAATGCCACACACCCAGGTGTAAGAAACAACATTGCCCAGCCATGGTCTAAGCCCCTCACCTCGTCCCTGTGCTTTGGGGAGCCGGAGGGACAGCCGAGGCACACGGCCCTGAGACCCCTTTGCAAAAAGCCGGCTTCCCACGGAGACAGTTTTCCTGAGGTGCAGACCCTATCCCAAGTGGTTGTGGCAAGCTAAAGCAAATGCCCTCCACTTCTCTGGAAGAAACCACAGTGCCCAGGCATGTTCTCAGCCCTCCCATCCTCCCTGGGCTTCTGGCAGCAAGAGTGAAAAGAGAGGAGCAGAGCACTGGGACCCGTTTGACAAAACCCGGCTTCCCACGGGAAAGTCTTTCTCCACGTGCAGACATGCTCCCAGGTGCCTGGGGCAAGGGGAAGGAAATGCCATACACTGACCTGGAAGAGACCACAGGGCCCAGGCACAGTCTGAACCCTTCCCTCAACCCGGCGGTTTTGCTAGCAGGAGTTCAACCCCAACGAACACAGCCCGGAGACCCCTGGGGCAAAAAAGGCTTCCGACGAACAATAGGTGCTTGCTGTGGAACACCTATCCCAAGTGGGGGTAGCCAGCTCAACAAAATGCCACACACCCAGGTGTAAGAAACAACATTGCCCAGGCATGGTCTAAGCCCCTCACCTCGTCCCTGTGCTTTGGGGAGCCGGAGGGACAGCCGAGGCACACGGCCCTGAGACCCCTTTGCAAAAAGCCGGCTTCCCACGGAGACAGTTTTCCTGAGGTGCAGACCCTATCCCAAGTGGTTGTGGCAAGCTAAAGCAAATGCCCTCCACTTCTCTGGAAGAAACCACAGTGCCCAGCCATGTTCTAAGCCCTCCCATCCTCCCTGGGCTTCTGGCAGCAGGAGTGAAAAGAGAGGAGCAGAGCACTGGGACCTGTTTGACAAAAACCGGCTTCCCACGGGAAAGTCTTTCTCCACGTGAGACATGCTCCCAGGTGCCTGGGGCAAGGGGAAGGAAATGCCATACACTGACCTGGAAGAGACCACAGGGCCCAGGCACAGTCTGAACCCTTCCCTCAACCCGGCGGTTTTGCTAGCAGGAGTTCAACCCCAACGAACACAGCCCGGAGACCCCTGGGGCAAAAACGGCTTCCGACGAACAATAGGTGCTTGCTGTGGAACACCTATCCCAAGTGGGGGTAGCCAGCTCAACAAAATGCCACACACCCAGGTGTAAGAAACAACATTGCCCAGCCATGGTCTAAGCCCCTCACCTCGTCCCTGTGCTTTGGGGAGCCGGAGGGACAGCCGAGGCACACGGCCCTGAGACCCCTTTGCAAAAAGCCGGCTTCCCACGGAGACAGTTTTCCTGAGGTGCAGACCCTATCCCAAGTGGTTGTGGCAAGCTAAAGCAAATGCCCTCCACTTCTCTGGAAGAAACCACAGTGCCCAGGCATGTTCTCAGCCCTCCCATCCTCCCTGGGCTTCTGGCAGCAGGAGTGAAAAGAGAGGAGCAGAGCACTGGGACCCGTTTGACAAAACCCGGCTTCCCACGGGAAAGTCTTTCTCCACGTGCAGACATGCTCCCAGGTGCCTGGGGCAAGGGGAAGGAAATGCCATACACTGACCTGGAAGAGACCACAGGGCCCAGGCACATCTGAACCCTTTCCTCAACCCGGCGGTTTTGCTAGCAGGAGTTCAACCCCAACGAACACAGCCCGGAGACCCCTGGGGCAAAAACGGCTTCCGACGATCAATAGGTGCTTGCTGTGGAACACCTATCCCAAGTGGGGGAAGCCAGCTCAACAAAATGCCACACACCCAGGTGTAAGAAACAACATTGCCCAGGCATGGTCTAAGCCCCTCACCTCGTCCCTGTGCTTTGGGGAGCCGGAGGGACAGCCGAGGCACACGGCCCTGAGGCCCCTTTGCAAAAAGCCGCCTTCCCACGGAGACACTTTTCCTGAGGTGCAGACCCTATCCCAAGTGGTTGTGGCAAGCTAAAGCAAATGCCCTCCACTTCTCTGGAAGAAACCACAGTGCCCAGCCATGTTCTAAGCCCTCCCATCCTCCCTGGGCTTCTGGCAGCAGGAGTGAAAAGAGAGGAGCAGAGCACTGGGACCCGTTTGACAAAACCCGGCTTCCCACGGGAAAGTGTTTCTCCACGTGCAGACATGCTCCCAGGTGCCTGGGGCAAGGGGAAGGAAATGCCATACACTGACCTGGAAGAGACCACAGGGCCCATGCACAGTCTGAACCCTTCCCTCAACCCGGCGGTTTTGCTAGCAGGAGTTCAACCCCAAAGAACACAGCCCGGAGACCCCTGGGGCAAAAACGGCTTCCGATGAACAATAGGTGCTTGCTGTGGAACACCTATCCCAAGTGGGGGTAGCCAGCTCAACAAAATGCCACACACCCATGTGTAAGAAACAACATTGCCCAGGCATGGTCTAAGCCCTTCACCTCGTCCCTGTGCTTTGGGGTGCCGGAGGGACAGCCGAGGCACACGGCCCTGAGACCCCTTTGCAAAAAGCCGGCTTCCCACGGAGACAGTTTTCCTGAGGTGCAGACCCTATCCCAAGTGGTTGTGGCAAGCTAAAGCAAATGCCCTCCACTTCTCTGGAAGAAACCACAGTGCCCAGCCATGTTCTAAGCCCTCCCATCCTCCCTGGGCTTCTGGCAGCAAGAGTGAAAAGAGAGGAGCAGAGCACTGGGACCCGTTTGACAAAACCCGGCTTCCCACGGGAAAGCCTTTCTCCACGTGCAGACCTGCTCCCAGGTGCCTGTGGCAAGGGGAAGGAAATGCCATACACTGACCTGGAATAGACCACAGGGCCGAGGCACAGTCTGAGCACTTCCCTCATCCCGGCGGTTTTCCTAGCAGGAGTTCAACCCCAACGAACACGGACCGGAGACCGCCTGGGGCCAAAACGGCCTCCGACTAACAATACACTCTTGCAGTGGAAATCCTATCCCAAGGTGAGTTAGCCAGGTCAACAAAATGCCACACACCCAGGTGGAAGAGACAACATGGCCCAGGCATGGTCTAAGCCCCTCACCTCGTCCCTGTGCTCTGGGGAGCCGGAGGGACCCCGAGGCCCACGGCCCTGAGGCCCGTTGGGCAGAAAGCCGGCTTCCCACGGAAACCGCTTTCCTGAGGTGCAGACCCTATCCCAAGGGCTGGTGGCAAGGGAAAGCAAATGCCATCCCCTTCTCTGGAAGAAACCCCAGTGCCCAGCCATGTTCTAAGCTCTCCCCTCCTCCCTGGGCTTCTGGCAGCTGGAGTGAAAAGAGAGGAGCACTGCACTGGGACCCGGTTGACAGAAACCGGCTTCCCACGAGGAAGTCCTTCTCCACGTGCAGACATGCTCCTCAGTGCCTGTGGAACGTGAAGGAAATGCCATACACTGACCTGGAAGAGACCACAGGGATCAGGCACAGTCTGAGCCCTTCCCTCATCCCGGCGGTTTTGCTAGCAGGAGTTCAACCCCAACGAACACAGCCCGGGGACACCCTGGGGCCTAAACAGCTTCCGACGAACAATATGCTCTTGCTGTGGAAATCCTATCCCAAGTGGGGGTAGCCAGGTCAACAAAATGCCACACACCCAGGTGGAAGAAACAACATGGCCCAGGCATGGTCTAAGCCCCTCACCTCGTCCCTGTGCTTTGGGGAGCCTGAGGGACCCCGAGGCCCACGGCCCTGAGGCCCGTTGGGCAGAAAGCAGGCTTCCCACGGAAACAGCTTCCCTGAGTTGCAGACCCTATCCCAAGGGCTGGTGGCAAGGGAAAGCAAATGCCATCTCCTTCTCTCGAAGAAACCCCAGTGCCCAGCCATGTTGTAAGCCCTCCCCTCCTCCCTGGGCTTCTGGCAGCAGGAGTGAAAAGAGAGTTGCACAGCACTGGGACCCGTTTGACAGAAACCGGCCTCCCACGAGGAAGTCCTTCCCCACGTGTAGACATGCTCCCCAGTGCCTGTGGCAAGGTGAAGGAAATGCCATACACTGACCTAGAAGAGACCACAGGGCCCAGGCACAGTGTGAACCCTTCCCTCATCCCGGCAGTTTTGCTAGCAGGAGTTCAACCCCAACGAACACAGCCCGGAGACCCCTGGGGCAAAAAAGGCTTCCGACGAACAATAGGTGCTTGCTGTGGAACACCTATCCCAAGTGGGGGTAGCCAGCTCAACAAAATGCCACACACCCAGGTGTAAGAAACAACATTGCCCAGGCATGGTCTAAGCCCCTCACCTCGTCCCTGTGCTTTGGGGAGCCGGAGGGACAGCCGAGGCACACGGCCCTGAGACCCCTTTGCAAAAAGCCGGCTTCCCACGGAGACAGTTTTCCTGAGGTGCAGACCCTATCCCAAGTGGTTGTGGCAAGCTAAAGCAAATGCCCTCCACTTCTCTGGAAGAAACCACAGTGCCCAGCCATGTTCTAAGCCCTCCCATCCTCCCTGGGCTTCTGGCAGCAGGAGTGAAAAGAGAGGAGCAGAGCACTGGGACCTGTTTGACAAAAACCGGCTTCCCACGGGAAAGTCTTTCTCCACGTGAGACATGCTCCCAGGTGCCTGGGGCAAGGGGAAGGAAATGCCATACACTGACCTGGAAGAGACCACAGGGCCCAGGCACAGTCTGAACCCTTCCCTCAACCCGGCGGTTTTGCTAGCAGGAGTTCAACCCCAACGAACACAGCCCGGAGACCCCTGGGGCAAAAACGGCTTCCGACGAACAATAGGTGCTTGCTGTGGAACACCTATCCCAAGTGGGGGTAGCCAGCTCAACAAAATGCCACACACCCAGGTGTAAGAAACAACATTGCCCAGGCATGGTCTAAGCCCCTCACCTCGTCCCTGTGCTTTGGGGAGCCGGAGGGACAGCCGAGGCACACGGCCCTGAGACCCCTTTGCAAAAAGCCGGCTTCCCACGGAGACAGTTTTCCTGAGGTGCAGACCCTATCCCAAGTGGTTGTGGCAAGCTAAAGCAAATGCCCTCCACTTCTCTGGAAGAAACCACAGTGCCCAGGCATGTTCTCAGCCCTCCCATCCTCCCTGGGCTTCTGGCAGCAGGAGTGAAAAGAGAGGAGCAGAGCACTGGGACCCGTTTGACAAAACCCGGCTTCCCACGGGAAAGTCTTTCTCCACGTGCAGACATGCTCCCAGGTGCCTGGGGCAAGGGGAAGGAAATGCCATACACTGACCTGGAAGAGACCACAGGGCCCAGGCACATCTGAACCCTTTCCTCAACCCGGCGGTTTTGCTAGCAGGAGTTCAACCCCAACGAACACAGCCCGGAGACCCCTGGGGCAAAAACGGCTTCCGACGATCAATAGGTGCTTGCTGTGGAACACCTATCCCAAGTGGGGGAAGCCAGCTCAACAAAATGCCACACACCCAGGTGTAAGAAACAACATTGCCCAGGCATGGTCTAAGCCCCTCACCTCGTCCCTGTGCTTTGGGGAGCCGGAGGGACAGCCGAGGCACACGGCCCTGAGGCCCCTTTGCAAAAAGCCGCCTTCCCACGGAGACACTTTTCCTGAGGTGCAGACCCTATCCCAAGTGGTTGTGGCAAGCTAAAGCAAATGCCCTCCACTTCTCTGGAAGAAACCACAGTGCCCAGCCATGTTCTAAGCCCTCCCATCCTCCCTGGGCTTCTGGCAGCAGGAGTGAAAAGAGAGGAGCAGAGCACTGGGACCCGTTTGACAAAACCCGGCTTCCCACGGGAAAGTGTTTCTCCACGTGCAGACATGCTCCCAGGTGCCTGGGGCAAGGGGAAGGAAATGCCATACACTGACCTGGAAGAGACCACAGGGCCCATGCACAGTCTGAACCCTTCCCTCAACCCGGCGGTTTTGCTAGCAGGAGTTCAACCCCAAAGAACACAGCCCGGAGACCCCTGGGGCAAAAACGGCTTCCGACGAACAATAGGTGCTTGCTGTGGAACACCTATCCCAAGTGGGGGTAGCCAGCTCAACAAAATGCCACACACCCATGTGTAAGAAACAACATTGCCCAGGCATGGTCTAAGCCCTTCACCTCGTCCCTGTGCTTTGGGGTGCCGGAGGGACAGCCGAGGCACACGGCCCTGAGACCCCTTTGCAAAAAGCCGGCTTCCCACGGAGACAGTTTTCCTGAGGTGCAGACCCTATCCCAAGTGGTTGTGGCAAGCTAAAGCAAATGCCCTCCACTTCTCTGGAAGAAACCACAGTGCCCAGCCATGTTCTAAGCCCTCCCATCCTCCCTGGGCTTCTGGCAGCAAGAGTGAAAAGAGAGGAGCAGAGCACTGGGACCCGTTTGACAAAACCCGGCTTCCCACGGGAAAGCCTTTCTCCACGTGCAGACCTGCTCCCAGGTGCCTGTGGCAAGGGGAAGGAAATGCCATACACTGACCTGGAATAGACCACAGGGCCGAGGCACAGTCTGAGCACTTCCCTCATCCCGGCGGTTTTCCTAGCAGGAGTTCAACCCCAACGAACACGGACCGGAGACCGCCTGGGGCCAAAACGGCCTCCGACTAACAATACACTCTTGCAGTGGAAATCCTATCCCAAGGTGAGTTAGCCAGGTCAACAAAATGCCACACACCCAGGTGGAAGAGACAACATGGCCCAGGCATGGTCTAAGCCCCTCACCTCGTCCCTGTGCTCTGGGGAGCCGGAGGGACCCCGAGGCCCACGGCCCTGAGGCCCGTTGGGCAGAAAGCCGGCTTCCCACGGAAACCGCTTTCCTGAGGTGCAGACCCTATCCCAAGGGCTGGTGGCAAGGGAAAGCAAATGCCATCCCCTTCTCTGGAAGAAACCCCAGTGCCCAGCCATGTTCTAAGCTCTCCCCTCCTCCCTGGGCTTCTGGCAGCTGGAGTGAAAAGAGAGGAGCACTGCACTGGGACCCGGTTGACAGAAACCGGCTTCCCACGAGGAAGTCCTTCTCCACGTGCAGACATGCTCCTCAGTGCCTGTGGAACGTGAAGGAAATGCCATACACTGACCTGGAAGAGACCACAGGGATCAGGCACAGTCTGAGCCCTTCCCTCATCCCGGCGGTTTTGCTAGCAGGAGTTCAACCCCAACGAACACAGCCCGGGGACACCCTGGGGCCTAAACAGCTTCCGACGAACAATATGCTCTTGCTGTGGAAATCCTATCCCAAGTGGGGGTAGCCAGGTCAACAAAATGCCACACACCCAGGTGGAAGAAACAACATGGCCCAGGCATGGTCTAAGCCCCTCACCTCGTCCCTGTGCTTTGGGGAGCCTGAGGGACCCCGAGGCCCACGGCCCTGAGGCCCGTTGGGCAGAAAGCAGGCTTCCCACGGAAACAGCTTCCCTGAGTTGCAGACCCTATCCCAAGGGCTGGTGGCAAGGGAAAGCAAATGCCATCTCCTTCTCTCGAAGAAACCCCAGTGCCCAGCCATGTTGTAAGCCCTCCCCTCCTCCCTGGGCTTCTGGCAGCAGGAGTGAAAAGAGAGTTGCACAGCACTGGGACCCGTTTGACAGAAACCGGCCTCCCACGAGGAAGTCCTTCCCCACGTGTAGACATGCTCCCCAGTGCCTGTGGCAAGGTGAAGGAAATGCCATACACTGACCTAGAAGAGACCACAGGGCCCAGGCACAGTGTGAACCCTTCCCTCATCCCGGCAGTTTTGCTAGCAGGAGTTCAACCCCAACGAACACAGCTCGGAGACCCTGAGGTAAAAACGGCTTCCGAAGAACAAGAGGTGCTTGCTGTGGAAAACCTATCCCAAGTTGGGGTAGCCAGGTGAACAAAATGCCACACACCCAGGTGTAAGAAACAACATTGCCCAGGCACGGTCTAAGCCCCTCACCTCGTCCCTGTGCTTTGGGGAGCCGGAGGGACTGCCGAGGCCCACGGCCCTGAGACACCTTTGGAAAAAGGCGGCTTCCCACGGAAACAGTTTTCCTGAGGTACAGACCCTCTCCCAAGTGGTTGTGGCAAGGTAAAGCAAATGCCCTCCACGTCTCTGGAAGAAACCACAGTGCCCAGCCATGTTCTAAGCCCTCCCATCCTCCCTGGGCTTCTGGCAGCAGGAGTGAAAAGAGAGGAGCAGAGCACTGGGACCCGTTTGACAAAAACCGGCTTCCCACGCGAAAGTCTTTCTCCACGTGCAGACATGCTCCCAGGTGCCTGGGGCAAGGGGAAGGAAATGCCATACACTGACCTGGAAGAGACCACAGGGCCCAGGCACAGTCTGAACCCTTCCCTCAACCCGGCGGTTTTGCTAGCAGGAGTTCAACCCCAACGAACACAGTCCGGAGACCCCTGGGGCAAAAACGGCTTCCGACGAACAATAGGTGCTTGCTGTGGAACACCTATCCCAAGTGGGGGTAGCCAGCTCAACAAAATGCCACACACCCAGGTGTAAGAAACAACATTGCCCAGCCATGGTCTAAGCCCCTCACCTCGTCCCTGTGCTTTGGGGAGCCGGAGGGACAGCCGAGGCACACGGCCCTGAGACCCCTTTGCAAAAAGCCGGCTTCCCACGGAGACAGTTTTCCTGAGGTGCAGACCCTATCCCAAGTGGTTGTGGCAAGCTAAAGCAAATGCCCTCCACTTCTCTGGAAGAAACCACAGTGCCCAGCCATGTTCTAAGCCCTCCCATCCTCCCTGGGCTTCTGGCAGCAGGAGTGAAAAGAGAGGAGCAGAGCACTGGGACCCGTTTGACAAAACCCGGCTTCCCACGGGAAAGTCTTTCTGCACGTGCAGACATGCTCCCAGGTGCCTGGGGCAAGGGGAAGGAAATGCCATACACTGACCTGGAAGAGACCACAGGGCCCAGGCACAGTCTGAACCCTTCCCTCAACCCGGCGGTTTTGCTAGCAGGAGTTCAACCCCAACGAACACAGCCCGGAGACCCCTGGGGCAAAAACGGCTTCCGACAAACAATAGGTGCTTGCTGTGGAACACCTATCCCAAGTGGGGGTAGCCAGCTCAACAAAATGCCACACACCCAGGTGTAAGAAACAACATTGCCCAGGCATGGTCTAAGCCCCTCACCTCGTCCCTGTGCTTTGGGGAGCCGGAGGGACAGCCGAGGCACACGGCCCTGAGACCCCTTTGCAAAAAGCCGGCTTCCCACGGAGACACTTTTCCTGAGGTGCAGACCCTATCCCAAGTGGTTGTGGCAAGCTAAAGCAAATGCCCTCCACTTCTCTGGAAGAAACCACAGTGCCCAGCCATGTTCTAAGCCCTCCCATCCTCCCTGGGCTTCTGGCAGCAAGAGTGAAAAGAGAGGAGCAGACCACTGGGACCCGTTTGACAAAACCCGGCTTCCCACGGGAAAGTCTTTCTCCACGCGCAGACATGCTCCCAGGTGCCTGGGGCAAGGGGAAGGAAATGCCATACACTGACCTGGAAGAGACCACAGGGCCCAGGCACAGTCTGAACCTTTCCCTCAACCCGGCGGTTTTGCTAGCAGGAGTTCAACCCCAACGAACACAGCCCGGAGACCCCTGGGGCAAAAACAGCTTCCAATGAACAAGAGGTGCTTGCTGTGGAAAACCTATCCCAAGTGGGAGTAGCCAGGTCAACTAAATGCCACACACCCAGGTGTAAGAAACAACATTGCCCAGGCACGGTCTAAGCCCCCCACCTCGTCCCTGAGTTTTGGGGAGCCGGAGGGAGAGCCGAGCCCCACGGCCCTGAGACCCCTTTGCAAAAAGCCGGCTTCCCACGGAAACAGTTTTCCTGAGGTACACACCCTATCCCAAGTGGTTGTGGCAAGGTAAAGCAAATGCCCTCCACCTCTCTTGAAAAAACCACAGTGTCCAGCCATGTTCTAAGCCCTCCCATCCTCCCTGGGCTTCTGGCAGCAGGAGTGAAAAGAGAGGAACAGAGCACTGGGACCCGTTTGACAAAACCCGGCTTCCCACCGGAAAGTCTTTCTCCACGTGCAGACATGCTCCCAGGTGCCTGTGGCAAGGGGAAGGAAATGCCATACACTGACCTGGAAGAGACCACAGGGCCCAGGCACAGTCTGACCCTTCCCTCAACCTGGCGGTTTTGCTAGCAGGAGTTCAACCCCAACGAACACAGCCCGGAGACCCCTGGGGCAAAAACGGCTTCCGACGATCAATAGGTGCTTACTGTGGAGCACCTATCCCAAGTGGGGGTAGCCAGCTCAACAAAATGCCACACACCCAGGTGTAAGAAACAACATTGCCCAGGCATGGTCTAAGCCCCTCACCTCGTCCCTGTGCTTTGGGGAGCCGGAGGGACAGCCGAGGCCCACGGCCCTGAGACCCCTTTGCAAAAAGCCGGCTTCCCACAGAGACAGTTTTCCTGAGGTGCAGACCCTATCCCAAGTGGTTGTGGCAAGGTAAAGCAAATGCCCTCCACTTCTCTGGAAGAAACCACAGTGCCCAGCCATGTTCTAAGCCCTCCCATCCTCCCTGGGCTTCTGGCAGCAGGAGTGAAAAGAGAGGAGCAGAGCACTGGGACCCGTTTGACAAAACCCGGCTTCCCACGGGAAAGTCTTTCTCCACGTGCAGACATGCTCCCAGGTGCCTGGGGCAAGGGGAAGGAAATGCCATACACTGACCTGGAAGAGACCACAGGGCCCAGGCACAGTCTGAACCCTTCCCTCAACCCGGCGGTTTTGCTAGCAGGAGTTCAACCCCAACGAACACAGCCCGGGAACCCGTGGGGCAAAAACGGCTTCCGACGAACAATAGGTGCCTGCTGTGGAACACCTATCCCAAGTGGGGGTAGCCAGCTCAACAAAATGCCACACACCCAGGTGTAAGAAACAACATTGCCCAGGCATGGTCTAAGCCCGTCACCTCGTCCCTGTGCTTTGGGGAGCCGGAGGGACAGCCGAGGCACACGGCCCTGAGACCCCTTTGCAAAAAGCCGGCTTCCCACGGAGACACTTTTCCTGAGGTGCAGACCCTATCCCAAGTGGTTGTGGCAAGCTAAAGCAAATGCCCTCCACTTCTCTGGAAGAAACCACAGTGCCCAGCCATGTTCTAAGCCCTCCCATCCTCCCTGGGCTTCTGGCAGCAGGAGTGAAGAGAGGAGCAGAGCACTGGGACCCGTTTGACAAAACCCGGCTTCCCACGGGAAAGTCTTTCTCCACGCGCAGACATGCTCCCAGGTGCCTGGGGCAAGGGGAAGGAAATGCCATACACTGACCTGGAAGAGACCACAGGGCCCAGGCACAGTCTGAACCCTTCCCTCAACCCGGCGGTTTTGCTAGCAGGAGTTCAACCCCAACGAACACAGCCCGGAGACCCCTGGGGCAAAAACGGCTTCCGACGAACAATAGGTGCTTGCTGTGGAACACCTATCCCAAGTGGGGGTAGCCAGCTCAACAAAATGCCACACACCCATGTGTAAGAAACAACATTGCCCAGGCATGGTCTAAGCCCTTCACCTCGTCCCTGTGCTTTGGGGAGCCGGAGGGACAGCCGAGGCACACGGCCCTGAGACCCCTTTGCAAAAAGCCGGCTTCCCACGGAGACACTTTTCCTGAGGTGCAGACCCTATCCCAAGTGGTTGTGGCAAGCTAAAGCAAATGCCCTCCACTTCTCTGGAAGAAACCACAGTGCCCAGCCATGTTCTAAGCCCTCCCATCCTCCCTGGGCTTCTGGCAGCAGGAGTGAAAAGAGAGGAGCAGAGCACTGGGACCCGTTTGACAAAACCCGGCTTCCCACGGGAAAGTCTTTCTCCACGCGCAGACATGCTCCCAGGTGCCTGGGGCAAGGGGAAGGAAATGCCATACACTGACCTGGAAGAGACCACAGGGCCCAGGCACAGTCTGAACCCTTCCCTCAACCCGGCGGTTTTGCTAGCAGGAGTTCAACCCCAACGAACACAGCCCGGAGACCCCTGGGGCAAAAACGGCTTCCGACGATCAATAGGTGCTTGCTGTGGAACACCTGTCCCAAGTGGGGGAAGACAGCTCAACAAAATGCCACACACCCAGTTGTAAGAAACAACATTGCCCAGGCATGGTCTAAGCCCCTCACCTCGTCCCTGTGCTTTGGGGAGCCGGAGAGACAGCCGAGGCCCACGGCCCTGAGACCCCTTTGCAAAAAGCCGGCTTCCCACGGAGACAGTTTTCCTGAGGGGCAGACCCTATCCCAAGTGGTTGTGGCAAGGTAAAGCAAATGCCCTCCACTTCTCTGGAAGAAACCACAGTGCCCAGGCATGTTCTAAGCCCTCCCATCCTCCCTGGGCTTCTGGCAGCAGGAGTGAAAAGAGAGGAGCAGAGCACTGGGACCCGTTTGACAAAACCCGGCTTCCCACGGGAAAGTCTTTCTCCACGTGCAGACATGCTCCCAGGTGCGTGTGGCAAGAGGAAGGAAATGCCATACACTGACCTGGAAGAGACCACAGGGCCCAGGCACAGTATGAACCCTTCCCTCAACCCGGCGGTTTGCTAGCAGGAGTTCAACCCCAACGAACACAGCCCGGAGACCCCTGGGGCAAAAACGGCTTCCGAAGAAAAATAGGTGCTTGCTGTGGAACACCTATCCCAAGTGGGGGTAGCCAGCTCAACAAAATGCCACACACCCAGGTGTAAGAAACAACATTGCCCAGCCATGGTCTAAGCCCCTCACCTCGTCCCTGTGCTTTGGGGAGCCGGAGGGACAGCCGAGGCACACGGCCCTGAGACCCCTTTGCAAAAAGCCGGCTTCCCACGGAGACAGTTTGCCTGAGGTGCAGACCCTATCCCAAGTGGTTGTGGCAAGCTAAAGCAAATGCCCTCCACTTCTCTGGAAGAAACCACAGTGCCCAGGCATGTTCTCAGCCCTCCCATCCTCCCTGGGCTTCTGGCAGCAGGAGTGAAAAGAGAGGAGCAGAGCACTGGGACCCGTTTGACAAAACCCGGCTTCCCACGGGAAAGTCTTTCTCCACGTGCAGACATGCTCCCAGGTGCCTGTGGCAAGGGGAAGGAAATGCCATACACTGACCTGGAAGAGACCACAGGGCCCAGGCACAGTCTGAACCCTTCCCTCAACCCGGCGGTTTTGCTAGCAGGAGTTCAACCCCAACGAACACAGCCCGGAGACCCCTGGGGCAAAAACGGCTTCCGACGATCAATAGGTGCTTGCTGTGGAACACCTATCCCAAGTGGGGGTAGCCAGCTCAACAAAATGCCACACACCCATGTGTAAGAAACAACATTGCCCAGGCATGGTCTAAGCCCTTCACCTCGTCCCTGTGCTTTGGGGAGCCGGAGGGACAGCCGAGGCACACGGCCCTGAGACCCCTTTGCAAAAAGCCGGCTTCCCACGGAGACACTTTTCCTGAGGTGCAGACCCTATCCCAAGTGGTTGTGGCAAGCTAAAGCAAATGCCCTCCACTTCTCTGGAAGAAACCACAGTGCCCAGCCATGTTCTAAGCCCTCCCATCCTCCCTGGGCTTCTGGCAGCAGGAGTGAAAAGAGAGGAGCAGAGCACTGGGACCCGTTTGACAAAACCCAGCTTCCCACGGGAAAGTCTTTCTCCAAGCGCAGACATGCTCCCAGGTGCCTGGGGCAAGGGGAAGGAAATGCCATACACTGACCTGGAAGAGACCACAGGGCCCAGGCACAGTCTGAACACTTCCCTCAACCCGGCGGTTTTGCTAGCAGGAGTTCAACCCCAACGAACACAGCCCGGAGACCCCTGGGGCAAAAACGGCTTCTGACGATCAATAGGTGCTTGCTGTGGAACACCTGTCCCAAGTGGGGGAAGCCAGCTCAACAAAATGCCACACACCCAGCTGTAAGAAACAACATTGCCCAGGCATGGTCTAAGCCCCTCACCTCGTCCCTGTGCTTTGGGGAGCCGGAGAGACAGCCGAGGCCCACGGCCCTGAGACCCCTTTGCAAAAAGCCGGCTTCCCACATAGACAGTTTTCCTGAGGTGCAGACCCTATCCCAAGTGGTTGTGGCAAGGTAAAGCAAATGCCCTCCACTTCTCTGAAAGAAACCACAGTGCCCATGCATGTTCTAAGCCCTCCCATCCTCCCTGGGCTTCTGGCAGCAGGAGTGAAAAGAGAGGAACAGAGCACTGGGACCCGTTTGACAAAACCCGGCTTCCCACCGGAAAGTCTTTCTCCACGTGCAGACATGCTCCCAGGTGCCTGTGGCAAGGGGAAGGAAATGCCATACACTGACCTGGAAGAGACCACAGGGCCCAGGCACAGTCTGACCCTTCCCTCAACCTGGCGGTTTTGCTAGCAGGAGTTCAACCCCAACGAACACAGCCCGGAGACCCCTGGGGCAAAAACGGCTTCCGACGATCAATAGGTGCTTGCTGTGGAACACCTATCCCAAGTGGGGGTAGCCAGCTCAACAAAATGCCACACACCCAGGTGTAAGAAACAACATTGCCCAGGCATGGTCTAAGCCCCTCACCTCGTCCCTGTGCTTTGGGGAGCCGGAGGGACAGCCGAGGCACACGGCCCTGAGACCCCTTTGCAAAAAGCCGGCTTCCCACGGAGACAGTTTTCCTGAGGTGCAGACCCTATCCCAAGTGGTTGTGGCAAGCTAAAGCAAATGCCCTCCACTTCTCTGGAAGAAACCACAGTGCCCAGCCATGTTCTAAGCCCTCCCATCCTCCCTGGGCTTCTGGCAGCAAGAGTGAAAGGAGAGGAGCAGAGCACTGGGACCCATTTGACAAAACCCGGCTTCCCACGGGAAAGTCTTTCTCCACGTGCAGACATGCTCCCAGGTGCCTGGGGCAAGGGGAAGGAAATGCCATACACTGACCTGGAAGAGACCACAGGGCCCAGGCACAGTCTGAACCCTTCCCTCAACCCGGCGGTTTTGCTAGCAGGAGTTCAACCCCAAAGAACACAGCCCGGAGACCCCTGGGGCAAAAACGGCTTCCGACGATCAATAGGTGCTTGCTGTGGAACACCTGTCCCAAGTGGGGGAAGCCAGCTCAACAAAATGCCACACACCCAGTTGTAAGAAACAACATTGCCCAGGCATGGTCTAAGCCCCTCACCTCGTCCCTGTGCTTTGGGGAGCCGGAGAGACAGCCGAGGCCCACGGCCCTGAGACCCCTTTGCAAAAAGCCGGCTTCCCACGGAGACAGTTTTCCTGAGGTGCAGACCCTATCCCAAGTGGTTGTGGCAAGGTAAAGCAAATGCCCTCCACTTCTCTGGAAGAAACCACAGTGCCCAGCCATGTTCTAAGCCCTCCCATCCTCCCTGGGCTTCTGGCAGCAGGAGTGAAAAGAGAGGAGCAGAGCACTGGGACCCGTTTGACAAAACCCGGCTTCCCACGGGAAAGTCTTTCTCCACGTGCAGACATGCTCCCAGGTGCCTGTGGCAAGGGGAAGGAAATGCCATACACTGACCTGGAAGAGACCACAGGGCCCAGCCACAGTCTGAACCCTTCCCTCAACCCGGCGGTTTTGCTAGCAGGAGTTCAACCCCAACGAACACAGCCCGGAGACCCCTGGGGCAAAAACGGCTTCTGAAGAAAAATAGGTGCTTCCTGTGGAGCACCTATCCCAAGTGGGGGTAGCCAGCTCAACAAAATGCCACACACCCACGTCTAAGAAACAACATTGCCCAGGCATGGTCTAAGCCCCTCACCTCGTCCCTGTGCTTTGGGGAGCCGGAGGGACAGCCGAGGCACACGGCCCTGAGACCCCTTTGCAAAAAGCCGGCTTCCCACGGAGACAGTTTTCCTGAGGTGCAGACCCTATCCCAAGTGGTTGTGGCAAGCTAAAGCAAATGCCCTCCACTTCTCTGGAAGAAACCACAGTGCCCAGGCATGTTCTAAGCCCTCCCATCCTCCCTGGGCTTCTGGCAGCAAGAGTGAAAAGAGAGGAGCAGAGCACTGGGACCCGTTTGACAAAACCCGGCTTCCCACGGGAAAGTCTTTCTCCACGTGCAGACATGCTCCCAGGTGCCTGGTGCAAGGGGAAGGAAATGCCATACACTGACCTGGAAGAGACCACAGGGCCCAGGCACAGTCTGAACCCTTCCCTCAACCCGGCGGTTTTGCTAGCAGGAGTTCAACCCCAACGAACACAGCCCGGAGACCCCTGGGGCAAAAACGGTTTCCGACGATCAATAGGTGCTTGCTGTGGAACACTTATCCCAAGTGGGGGAAGCCAGCTCAACAAAATGCCACACACCCAGGTGTAAGAAACAACATTGCCCAGGCATGGTCTAAGCCCTTCACCTCGTCCCTGTGCTTTGGGGAGCCGGAGGGACAGCCGAGGCACACGGCCCTGAGACCCCTTTGCAAAAAGCCGGCTTCCCACGGAGACAGTTTTCCTGAGGTGCAGACCCTATCCCAAGTGGTTGTGGCAAGGTAAAGCAAATGCCCTCCACTTCTCTGGAAGAAACCACAGTGCCCAGCCATGTTCTAAGCCCTCCCATCCTCCCTGGGCTTCTGGCAGCAGGAGTGAAAAGAGAGGAGCAGAGCACTGGGACCCGTTTGACAAAACCCGGCTTCCCACGGGAAAGTCTTTCTCCACGTGCAGACATGCTCCCAGGTGCCTGTGGCAAGGGGAAGGAAATGCCATACACTGACCTGGAAGAGACCACAGGGCCCAGGCACAGTCTGAACCCTTTCCTCAACCTGGCGGTTTTGCTAGCAGGAGTTCAACCCCAACGAACACAGCCCGGAGACCCCTGGGGCAAAAACGGCTTCCGACGATCAATAGGTGCTTACTGTGGAACACCTATCCCAAGTGTGGGTAGCCAGCTCAACAAAATGCCACACACCCAGGTGTAAGAAACAACATTGCCCAGGCATGGTCTAAGCCCCTCATCTCGTCCCTGTGCTTTGGGGAGCCGGAGGGACAGCCGAGGCACACGGCCCTGAGACCCCTTTGCAAAAAGCCGGCTTCCCACGGAGACAGTTTTCCTGAGGTGCAGACCCTATCCCAAGTGGTTGTGGCAAGCTAAAGCAAATGCCCTCCACTTCTCTGGAAGAAAATGCAGTGCCCAGCCATGTTCTAAGCCCTCCCATCCTCCCTGGGCTTCTGGCAGCAAGAGTGAAAAGAGAGGAGCAGAGCACTGGGACCCGTTTGACAAAACCCGGCTTCCCACGGGAAAGTCTTTCTCCACGTGCAGACATGCTCCCAGGTGCCTGGGGCAAGGGGAAGGAAATGCCATACACTGACCTGGAAGAGACCACAGGGCCCATGCACAGTCTGAACCCTTCCCTCAACCCGGCGGTTTTGCTAGCAGGAGTTCAACCCCAACGAACACAGCCCGGAGACCCCTGGGGCAAAAACGGCTTCCGACGATCAATAGGTGCTTGCTGTGGAACACCTGTCCCAAGTGGGGGAAGCCAGCTCAACAAAATGCCACACACCCAGTTGTAAGAAACAACATTGCCCAGGCATGGTCTAAGCCCCTCACCTCGTCCCTGTGCTTTGGGGAGCCGGAGAGACAGCCGAGGCCCACGGCCCTGAGACCCCTTTGCAAAAAGCCGGCTTCCCACGGAGACAGTTTTCCTGAGGTGCAGACCCTATCCCAAGTGGTTGTGGCAAGCTAAAGCAAATGCCCTCCACTTCTCTGGAAGAAAACGCAGTGCCCAGCCATGTTCTAAGCCCTCCCATCCTCCCTGGGCTTCTGGCAGCAAGAGTGAAAAGAGAGGAGCAGAGCACTGGGACCCGTTTGACAAAACCCGGCTTCCCACGGGAAAGTCTTTCTCCACGTGCAGACATGCTCCCAGGTGCCTGGGGCAAGGGGAAGGAAATGCCATACACTGACCTGGAAGAGACCACAGGGCCCAGGCACAGTCTGAACCCTTCCCTCAACCCGGCGGTTTTGCTAGCAGGAGTTCAACCCCAACGAACACAGCCCGGAGACCCCTGGGGCAAAAACGGCTTCTGACGAACAATAGGTGCTTGCTGTGGAACACCTATCCCAAGTGGGGGTAGCCAGCTCAACAAAATGCCACACACCCATGTGTAAGAAACAACATTGCCCAGGCATGGTCTAAGCCCTTCACCTCGTCCCTGTGCTTTGGGGAGCCGGAGGGACAGCCGAGGCACACGGCCCTGAGACCCCTTTGCAAAAAGCCGGCTTCCCACGGACACACTTTTCCTGAGGTGCAGACCCTATCCCAAGTGGTTGTGGCAAGCTAAAGCAAATGCCCTCCACTTCTCTGGAAGAAACCACAGTGCCCAGCCATGTTCTAAGCCCTCCCATCCTCCCTGGGCTTCTGGCAGCAGGAGTGAAAAGAGAGGAGCAGAGCACTGGGACCCGTTTGACAAAACCCGGCTTCCCACGGGAAAGTCTTTCTCCACGCGCAGACATGCTCCCAGGTGCCTGGGGCAAGGGGAAGGAAATGCCATACACTGACCTGGAAGAGACCACAGGGCCCAGGGACAGTCTGAACCCTTCCCTCAACCCGGCGGTTTTGCTAGCAGGAGTTCAACCCCAACGAACACAGCCCGGAGACCCCTGGGGCAAAAACGGCTTCCGACGATCAATAGGTGCTTGCTGTGGAACACCTGTCCCAAGTGGGGGAAGCCAGCTCAACAAAATGCCACACACCCAGTTGTAAGAAACAACATTGCCCAGGCATGGTCTAAGCCCCTCACCTCGTCCCTGTGCTTTGGGGAGCCGGAGGGACAGCCGAGGCCCACGGCCCTGAGACACCTTTGCAAAAAGCCGACTTCCCACAGAGACAGTTTTCCTGAGGTGCAGACCCTATCCCAAGTGGTTGTGGCAAGGTAAAGCAAATGCCCTCCACTTCTCTGGAAGAAACCACAGTGCCAAGCCATGTTCTAAGCCCTCTCATCCTCCCTGGGCTTCTGGCAGCAGGAGTGAAAAGAGAGGAGCAGAGCAATGGGACCCGTTTGACAAAACCCGGGTTCCCACGGGAAAGTCTTTCTCCACGTGCAGACATGCTCCCAGGTGCCTGGGGCAAGGGGAAGGAAATGCCATACACTGACCTGGAAGAGACCACAGGGCCCAGGCACAGTCTGAACCCTTCCCTCAACCCGGCGGTTTTGCTAGCAGGAGTTCAACCCCAACGAACACAGCCCGGAGACCCCTGGGGCAAAAACGGCTTCCGACGATCAATAGGTGCTTGCTGTGGAACACCTGTCCCAAGTGGGGGAAGCCAGCTCAACAAAATGCCACACACCCAGTTGTAAGAAACAACATTGCCCAGGCATGGTCTAAGCCCCTCACCTCGTCCCTGTGCTTTGGGGAGCCGGAGAGACAGCCGAGGCCCACGGCCCTGAGACCCCTTTGCAAAAAGCCGGCTTCCCACGGAGACAGTTTTCCTGAGGGGCAGACCCTATCCCAAGTGGTTGTGGCAAGGTAAAGCAAATGCCCTCCACTTCTCTGGAAGAAACCACAGTGCCCAGGCATGTTCTAAGCCCTCCCATCCTCCCTGGGCTTCTGGCAGCAGGAGTGAAAAGAGAGGAGCAGAGCACTGGGACCCGTTTGACAAAACCCGGCTTCCCACGGGAAAGTCTTTCTCCACGCGCAGACATGCTCCCAGGTGCCTGTGGCAAGGGGAAGGAAATGCCATACACTGACCTGGAAGAGACCACAGGGCCCAGCCACAGTCTGAACCCTTCCCTCAACCTGGCGGTTTTGCTAGCAGGAGTTCAACCCCAACGAACACAGCCCGGAGACCCCTGGGGCAAAAACGGCTTCCGACGATCAATAGGTGCTTACTGTGGAACACCTATCCCAAGTGGGGGTAGCCAGCTCAACAAAATGCCACACACCCAGGTGTAAGAAACAACATTGCCCAGGCATGGTCTAAGCCCCTCACCTCGTCCCTGTGCTTTGGGGAGCCGGAGGGACAGCCGAGGCACACGGCCCTGAGACCCCTTTGCAAAAAGCCAGCTTCCCACGGAGACAGTTTTCCTGAGGTGCAGACCCTATCCCAAGTGGTTGTGGCAAGGTAAAGCAAATGCCCTCCACTTCTCTGGAAGAAACCACAGTGCCCAGCCATGTTCTAAGCCCTCCCATCCTCCCTGGGCTTCTGGCAGCAGGAGTGAAAAGAGAGGAACAGAGCACTGGGACCCGTTTGACAAAACCCGGCTTCCCACCGGAAAGTCTTTCTCCACGTGCAGACATGCTCCCAGGTGCCTGTGGCAAGGGGAAGGAAATGCCATACACTGACCTGGAAGAGACCACAGGGCCCAGGCACAGTCTGACCCTTCCCTCAACCTGGCGGTTTTGCTAGCAGGAGTTCAACCCCAACGAACACAGCCCGGAGACCCCTGGGGCAAAAACGGCTTCCGACGATCAATAGGTGCTTACTGTGGAACACCTATCCCAAGTGGGGGTAGCCAGCTCAACAAAATGCCACACACCCAGGTGTAAGAAACAACATTGCCCAGGCATGGTCTAAGCCCCTCACCTCGTCCCTGTGCTTTGGGGAGCCGGAGGGACAGCCGAGGCCCACGGCCCTGAGACCCCTTTGCAAAAAGCCGGCTTCCCACAGAGACAGTTTTCCTGAGGTGCAGACCCTATCCCAAGTGGTTGTGGCAAGGTAAAGCAAATGCCCTCCACTTCTCTGGAAGAAACCACAGTGCCAAGCCATGTTCTAAGCCCTCTCATCCTCCCTGGGCTTCTGGCAGCAGGAGTGAAAAGAGAGGAGCAGAGCAATGGGACCCGTTTGACAAAACCCGGCTTCCCACGGGAAAGTCTTTCTCCACGTGCAGACATGCTCCCAGGTGCCTGTGGCAAGGGGAAGGAAATGCCATACACTGACCTGGAAGAGACCACAGGGCCCAGGCACAGTCTGAACCCTTCCCTCAACCCGGCGGTTTTGCTAGCAGGAGTTCAACCCCAACGAACACAGCCCGGAGACCCCTGGGGCAAAAACGGCTTCCGACGATCAATAGGTGCTTACTGTGGAACACCTATCCCAAGTGTGGGTAGCCAGCTCAACAAAATGCCACACACCCAGGTGTAAGAAACAACATTGCCCAGGCATGGTCTAAGCCCCTCATCTCGTCCCTGTGCTTTGGGGAGCCGGAGGGACAGCCGAGGCACACGGCCCTGAGGCCCCTTTGCAAAAAGCCGGCTTCCCACGGAGACAGTTTTCCTGAGGTGCAGACCCTATCCCAAGTGGTTGTGGCAAGCTAAAGCAAATGCCCTCCACTTCTCTGGAAGAAAACGCAGTGACCAGCCATGTTCTAAGCCCTCCCATCCTCCCTGGGCTTCTGGCAGCAAGAGTGAAAAGAGAGGAGCAGAGCACTGGGACCCGTTTGACAAAACCCGGCTTCCCACGGGAAAGTCTTTCTCCACGTGCAGACATGCTCCCAGGTGCCTGGGGCAAGGGGAAGGAAATGCCATACACTGACCTGGAAGAGACCACAGGGCCCAGGCACAGTCTGAACCCTTCCCTCAACCCGGCGGTTTTGCTAGCAGGAGTTCAACCCCAACGAACACAGCCCGGAGACCCCTGGGGCAAAAACGGCTTCTGACGAACAATAGGTGCTTGCTGTGGAACACCTATCCCAAGTGGGGGTAGCCAGCTCAACAAAATGCCACACACCCATGTGTAAGAAACAACATTGCCCAGGCATGGTCTAAGCCCTTCACCTCGTCCCTGTGCTTTGGGGAGCCGGAGGGACAGCCGAGGCACATGGCCCTGAGACCCCTTTGCAAAAAGCCGGCTTCCCACGGACACACTTTTCCTGAGGTGCAGACCCTATCCCAAGTGGTTGTGGCAAGCTAAAGCAAATGCCCTCCACTTCTCTGGAAGAAACCACAGTGCCCAGCCATGTTCTAAGCCCTCCCATCCTCCCTGGGCTTCTGGCAGCAGGAGTGAAAAGAGAGGAGCAGAGCACTGGGACCCGTTTGACAAAACCCGGCTTCCCACGGGAAAGTCTTTCTCCACGCGCAGACATGCTCCCAGGTGCCTGTGGCAAGGGGAAGGAAATGCCATACACTGACCTGGAAGAGACCACAGGGCTCATGCACAGTCTGAACCCTTCCCTCAACCCGGCGGTTTTGCTAGCAGGAGTTCAACCCCAACGAACACAGCCCGGAGACCCCTGGGGCAAAAACGGCTTCCGACGAACAATAGGTGCTTGCTGTGGAACACCTATCCCAAGTGGGGGTAGCCAGCTCAACAAAATGCCACACACCCATGTGTAAGAAACAACATTGCCCAGGCATGGTCTAAGCCCTTCACCTCGTCCCTGTGCTTTGGGGAGCCGGAGGGACAGCCGAGGCACACGGCCCTGAGACCCCTTTGCAAAAAGCCGGCTTCCCACGGAGACAGTTTTCCTGAGGTGCAGACCCTATCCCAAGTGGTTGTGGCAAGCTAAAGCAAATGCCCTCCACTTCTCTGGAAGAAACCACAGTGCCCAGCCATGTTCTAAGCCCTCCCATCCTCCCTGGGCTTCTGGCAGCAAGAGTGAAAAGAGAGGAGGAGAGCACTGGGACCCGTTTGACAAAACCCGGCTTCCCACGGGAAAGTCTTTCTCCACGTGCAGACATGCTCCCAGGTGCCTGTGGCAAGGGGAAGGAAATGCCATACACTGACCTGGAAGAGACCACAGGGCCCAGGCACAGTCTGAACCCTTCCCTCAACCCGGCGGTTTTGCTAGCAGGAGTTCAACCCCAACGAACACAGCCCGGAGACCCCTGGGGCAAAAACGGCTTCCGAAGAAAAATAGGTGCTTGCTGTGGAACACCTATCCCAAGTGGGGGTAGCCAGCTCAACAAAATGCCACACACCCAGGTCTAAGAAACAACATTGCCCAGGCATGGTCTAAGCCCCTCACCTCGTCCCTGTGCTTTGGGGAGCCGGAGGGACAGCCGAGGCACACGGCCCTGAGACCCCTTTGCAAAAAGCCGGCTTCCCACGGAGACAGTTTTCCTGAGGTGCAGACCCTATCCCAAGTGGTTGTGGCAAGCTAAAGCAAATGCCCTCCACTTCTCTGGAAGAAACCACAGTGCCCAGCCATGTTCTAAGCCCTCCCATCCTCCCTGGGCTTCTGGCAGCAAGAGTGAAAAGAGAGGAGCAGAGCACTGGGACCCGTTTGACAAAACCCGGCTTCCCACGGGAAAGTCTTTCTCCACGTGCAGACATGCTCCCAGGTGCCTGGTGCAAGGGGAAGGAAATGCCATACACTGACCTGGAAGAGACCACAGGGCCCAGGCACAGTCTGAACCCTTCCCTCAACCCGGCGGTTTTGCCTGCAGGAGTTCAACCCCAACGAACACAGCCTGGAGACCCCTGGGGCAAAAACGGCTTCCGACGATCAATAGGTGCTTGCTGTGGAACACCTATCCCAAGTGGGGGAAGCCAGCTCAACAAAATGCCACACACCCAGGTGTAAGAAACAACATTGCCCAGGCATGGTCTAAGCCCCTCACCTCGTCCCTGTGCTTTGGGGAGCCGGAGGGACAGCCTAGGCCCACGGCCCTGAGACCCCTTTGCAAAAAGCCGGCTTCCTACAGCGACAATTTTCCTGAGGTGCAGACCCTATCCCAAGTGGTTGTGGCAAGCTAAAGCAAATGCCCTCC
Source organism: Ursus americanus (assembly GCF_024610735.1). Lineage (NCBI taxonomy): Eukaryota > Metazoa > Chordata > Mammalia > Carnivora > Ursidae > Ursus > Ursus americanus. Next base: position 470 of record NW_028273752.1, on the reverse strand, counting down.
ACTTCTCTGGAAGAAACCACAGTGCCCAGCCATGTTCTAAGCCCTCCCATCCTCGCTGGGCTTCTGGCAGCAGGAGTGAAAAGAGAGGAGCAGAGCACTGGGACCCGTTTGACAAAACCCGGCTTCCCACGGGAAAGTCTTTCTCCACGTGCAGACATGCTCCCAGGTGCCTGGGGCAAGGGGAAGGAAATGCCATACACTGACCTGGAAGAGACCACAGGGCCCAGGCACAGTCTGAACCCTTCCCTCAACCCGGCGGTTTTGCTAGCAGTAGTTCAACCCCAACGAACACAGCCCGGAGACCCCTGGGGCAAAAACGGCTTCCGACGAACAATAGGTGCTTGCTGTGGAACACCTATCCCAAGTGGGGGTAGCCAGCTCAACAAAATGCCACACACCCAGGTGTAAGAAACAACATTGCCCAGGCATGGTCTAAGCCCCTCACCTCGTCCCTGTGCTTTGGGGAGCCG